>NW_007732324.1:0-28369 GCF_000696425.1 Galeopterus variegatus | reverse complement strand
CTCTCCTAAGTGAGCTAACCAGCCATCTCTATATACGGATCCAAACCTGTGGCCTTGGTGTTATCAGCACCTATGTTATGTATTCTCGAGTTGTTCCGTTTCTGTATCTGTTTTTATTTAGATGTGTGTATTTCTTGAGAATTTCCCTTTTTTGTGACTTCAACAGTGTAATTGCAAATATATTTGTAATTTAACTATCATCCAGTTTTCAGAATATCAGTTTTACTGTATTGGGCAAATGAAAGTCCCGTAGTAGAAATTTCTCATTTTCTGAGGCCTAAAATGAATTATATGGGTGTAATACACCTATATAAGATAAGGGGTAGAGGGTAGCAATGGTGCTAATTTATTTATTTATTTCTTTATTTTCCTTTTTGTCTTTTTTACTGGTAACGGGATCGCAACCCTCGGTGTCGCGCCCATACCAGGGACCGGCAACGGGATCGCAACCCTCGGTGTTGCGCCCGCACCGCGCTCAGCCAGTGAGCGGGAACCGGTCTCCACATGGGATCCGAACCCTCGGCGGGAGCACCGCTGCACTCCCAAGCGGCACACTCTCCAGTGCATCACCAGGCCGGCCCGATGGTGCTAATTTAAATAGATGGTTATTTGTGGTTTGTACTTTTATTTGTCCATTCTCGCCCTTGTTTATTTATTAACTGGCTGCTAGTTGACAAGTACTAGTCTAAGGGCACAGTAGACATTGGGGAGCAAGACAGAGGTAGCCCTGCCCTCGTGGAGCTTACTGTCCAGTGGAAAAGACAAGCAAGCAGTGGCAGCTCTGTGGGGTGGAGGTGATGGAGAAGAGCCAATGACAATGTGAAATCGGCCACTCTTGGCTGGTATCTGCACAGCTACCTTATTTTGTTGTTCTCTGCATTTCCTTCATGAGTTAACTGTTTTTGTTGTTGTGAAGGGGTCCCTTAAATGTTTGTTATATTTCATCACACTTTATGGGTAAGATTTATGGGTTCGTATTTGAGGGGTGTGAAAGACCCTCCTGAAAGTAACTTATTTGCCATCTGAATGGGAAGGAGAGCTTGTTTGAGACATTCAGCAGCTGAGTGGCAGTAGTCATATGTGCACTGCTAACCAGGAAAATGGGTGGTAATGAGGTGAAGTCCTATTAATTCAGATCCCAATAGTCTTAAAAGTTAGTATAGTATAGTGCTGTGGGCAAAAGGTGTTTGCTAATCCATTCTTAACAAATGTATGGAGTCCCTGCCATATGCCAGGACCACCTACCTAGTTCCCTTGGAAAGAAATTGATGAGTGTCCTTACCTCTCTCTTCTTTTGCCCACCAAAACCAATTATTTACCAAGATCTGTCTACTTTCTCTTGGAAATATTTCTTAAATCTGTACACTGGCCTCCATTGCCTCCGCCACTCTAGTCCAGGTCTTTTCATTTCTCACCCAGACAATGCCAACATCCTCTCCTTTGGTCTTTCTGACTCCGTCTTGCCCCCCAACTACTCCGTTTTCCACACTGCTGTAGGGGGACTTTCTTTTAAACACAAATTTCTGGTTATTTTCCAATTTAAGATCCTCCAGCAAATCTCATTGTTTTCATGATTTGGTCTAAATGTATTTCCATGGCCTCCTTATGGTCTGTCCAAGCCTCCTGGTCAACCTCATCTTCCAACCCCTCACCATTCTGCTCCCCCCACCCCCAGCCCTGGGCTTCTGTTAGTTGTTCTCTTACTCATTAATTCAGCCAGTGGTTACTGGGCAACTGCTATGTACAAAGCATGGAGATACCAAATGAGTAAAGTTGACAAAGCCCCACCCTTGGAAGATTATATTCCAGGGGGAAGACAGACCATGAGCAAATAAACATGTAATGTAATATCAGGTAATATGGGGAAATAATAAAGCCAGATAAGGAGTAGAGGGTAGCAATGGTGCTAATTCAGATAGATGTTTAAGGAAGGCCTCTCTGAGGAGGGGACATTTGAGCAGAGACCTGAATGATATGAGGGCATGAGCCTCTGAGTATCTAGGGGTAGAATATTCCGGGCACTGAGACAGGGGCAGGCTTGGCATGTTTGAATCAGCGTGGCTGGGATGGAATCGTGAAATAGACAATGAGAGTATTAGTTTTCTTTTGCTGCATGACAAAACCTTGGCGATTTCACACCCATTTGTTCCCTCACAGTTTCTGTAGATGGGAAGTCTGGCCTAGCTCGACTGGGGTCTCTGTTCAGGGCATCCCACCTAAGATGTCAGCCAGCTGTGTTCTCTTCTGAGCCTCTGGGGACAAATCTGCTTCCATGCTCAGCCCCTTCAGGACGCTGGCAGAATTTGGTTCCCTGCGGTTGTAGGACTGAGATCTCTGTTTCTGGCTGTTGGTGGGCGTGGCTCTCATCTCCCAGAGACCGTTTGCAGATCTGTGCCATGGGCCCTCTCACAGAATTGCACCCACAGCAGGGTCCCTCCTGTCAGATCCTGCTCACACTTCAAGCCAGGCCCACCCGATACTCACCGTATCTTAATGTTGACTGACATGGGACCTAAATTCCATCCACAAAATCCCTTTTTAGCAGTATTTCGGTTAGTGTTTGATCAAATAGCCAGAGGAAGGGAATCTTGGAGGGCCGTCTATAGAATTTTGCCTACCTGTGAGGTCAGAGAGCTGGCAGGGGTCACATCAGCCGGGCTCCTAGGCCACAGTGAGACTGGAAGGGAATCTTGGAGGGCCGTCTATAGAATTTTGCCTACCTGTGAGGTCAGAGAGCTGGCGGGGGTCACATCAGCCGGGCTCCTAGGCCACAGTGAGACTGGAGAGTTTTGTTCTGATGATGCTAGAGATGTAGACGGTCCTGAACAACAGAGGAGTGACATGGTCTCAGTGGGGATTGCTCTGGCTGCTGTGTGGAAAGCAGATTGCAGAACTGACGAGAAGCTGGGAGAGGATTGCAGGTGTCCAGTGAGAGATGATAGTGGCCTGGACTGAGGAGCACTAAGTCCCAAACAGCATGCAGTTCCTCAGATGCACCTTTGTCTTTGCACGTGCTACTCCCATTGCCTGGAGCATTTCTCCTCACTACCTACCCCACAGCTTCTTCACAGAACAAGTCCCCACTCAGCCCTCAAAACTTAGCACAGATGTTCCCTGAAGGCACCTCCACAGCATTTCCCACCCACTGATGCCCTCTCACCAACTTGAGCTGAGTTGGATCTATTGATCTTTCTTCCCCACTTGCCTGTGACCTCTCTGGAAGCAGAGACATTGTCTTCAGTTCCTGTGTTTCCATTGTCTGGCCCAGTGTGTGGCGTATTGTAGATGCCTGACAATGCTTGTGGGATGAATTCAGGAACTACGGGAGATGCTGGGCATGAAGTAGACATATCATTACTCTTTGGGAGTTCACCTTGTAGACAGAGAGACCATATAGAAATAAATATACCATACCGTGAACCAGAATACAGGCACCATGCCACATGCACAGAGGAGGGGTGCCAAATCTGCAAATTACTCGTGTGCGAAAGGTTAAGAGTAGCCTTTATCCGGGCCGGCCTGGTGGCGCACTGGAGAGTGCGCCACTTGGGAGCGCAGCGGCGCTCCCGCCGAGGGTTCGGATCCCATGTGGAGACCGGTTCCCGCTCACTGGCTGAGCACAGAGCAGGCGCAGCACGGAGGGTTGCGATCCCGTTACCAGTCAGTAAAAAAAAAGACAAAAAGGAAAAAAAAAAAAAAGAGTAGCCTTTATCCTACTCAGTCTGGAAAAGTTGGATCTAGTTTCTCACATTCCTCCATTGCATGAACTAATGATCTTGTTATAAGTCATTCCTTTTTATGTCCCCAAAGGACATTTGTTTGGCAATGCTGTTAACCATTAATTTTTTAATAATATTTAAAGAAGTAAACATTCACTCATTTAAAACATTCTGTAATTTAAGACAGACTTAGGGAACTTCCTTCCCCATCTGTATGCTAACTGCTCGGAAAAGAAGGTCTGTATTAGCGAAATTTTGCTTACAAGAACCTCTTGACTCAAAATAGCAAAAACTTACAGATCGAGAGTCCTTTTAAGAGGGAGGAAATTATCAATCTAGTTACTGATGAGAAACAAACTAAAATAATAAATAAATCATTTCCATGGCTCTCAACTAAATGTTCCTAAAGTTTCAACTTTAAGAAGTACGACACTGGAAAGAATGATTTAACTGGAGTAAACACAATGATGTTCTTTAAAACTTAATAAACTTAAAAACAAAATAAGGAGAGAGCCTGGTTTCACCCTGCTGCCTTTTTTGTCACAGCAGGGTGGCGTGCCTGACAGGGGCCACAGTGCCTGCCAGGCCCTCTCGTTGTACACAGAGACGCGCACACCGTGAATTCACAAGGGTGGGGATTCATAGTTGGCATAAGCCAAAAAATTATTTTAAAAAACCCTTGTCATTTATACTGCCAAGTTCCTCTCTTTGTTTTCTAGTGTTCTCTCTTGGAGAATATAAATAGTGGTTCAAGGATTGTTTGCTGCACAGTCCTGTATGAATAACTGGATATTCTATTTCAAATTAGAGGCTGGGGCTGTGAGGCCAACTGCTGTGTTTTCTAGCTCATCAGGAAGGGAGTCTGTACATGGAGAATGTCTTCTTTCTGGTTAGCCAGGATTAGGTGGCTGGCTGAGAAATGAAACATAACACTTTTGCATTTAAATATAATTTTAATTTGGTTCAAGACATCAATTTTTAAAGCTTTTGCATTTGTAACACACTAACTTGGTTTTATGATACTCTCTTTATATTTCCTCCCCTGGCTTTCTAGAAAGGGTGAGGAGGAGAATCAGACCATACACTGGGGGACCCATTGGAGCACTGAAGCTGGAATTTGAGAACACTTGGATTCCCTTTCGCTCTCATAACAGAATGAACAAGCCTCCCTTAGCAGGCTTCGCAGAGTTCATTTGGGGGCAGGGCCAAGCGGGGGACTTCGATTTTATCCTTTCCTCTGCTCTCAGGGCCTTTTACATGAGGACAAGCAGAATAATCCTGTGGGAAGTGCTAGATATGCCCTCAGGAGATTCTCCAAGTGGTTTGCCTGAATTTCTTTTTTCATATTACTTCCAGAAAGTGCCTTCTGGTTTGTCCATGCATGGAAGGGTGGGCTGACATGTTAACGTGGGGAGACCCGCACTGATTTCTTCTACAGGCCTAGTGAGGCGGGGGTTGACGTGGGCTCGGGAGATGTACTCTGGTTTCCTAAGTATGATGTGGCTTCTCTTAGCTTCACCTTTGATAGAAGGGGGTGGAAAGGGAATTAGGGATAAGGCCAGAGGGAGACAGTTACTTGGCAACTTCTCCGTGCCTTTCATAGCCTAGTGTTGAATGGGCTGCTGTACATGCAATTGAGTGCTTCAGTGTTCCTGAGAGCCTGTCATTTGCTAGGACATATGGTATAATGTAGTCATTCAGAACATCTGCTTCAAACCCCAGCTCCTCCTCTTCTTAGCTGCTGTCCTGTTTTGTCATCTGTAAATTAGGGATAGTGCCACTTCCTTCCAGGATTATGAGGATTAAATCTTCCAATTTATGTAAATCACTTTAGTACAAGGTAAGTGCTCAATATATGTTTTGCTATTGTTTTGTAAAAGTCTCTACCCTCACACCCAGCTCTTTACAACAGCCTGGACAGAAGCTCATCCAGCCCTCCATCTGACAGATGACCATCATAGGAAAGCACTTCCTTAGTGAGGTTAAAATCCTCCTCTTCCCCAATAGCCCCTCCCCCACACATTAACAGGATATTTGCTCTTCCACATAGAAACCTTAAGCAGTTAAATGACAAACATTCTGTGTCTACCTTTGCCCCAAGCCCACTCTTTCCCAGGCTAAACGTTCCTCTTCCTTTCAGTTCTTCCCCACATTAAGTGGTTTCCCCATCCTGGTTGCTGGTCCCCTGGGCCTGTCCTGGTGAGCTGGTGTTCTATTTATTCCTATTTGATTCAATTTCAGAGTATAAGTGAGTATTCCAGATGTGCTCTAACAAATGGCTCCTAACTTCTTTCATTCTGGTGTGTAATCTTCTGTCAGTGTAGTCCAGTATCCCACCAGCATCTTTGATAACCACATCCTGCTATTTCATTGTTAAACTCGGTCAACTAAAGTTTATGTCTTTCTCATCTTCTACTTGAATAAGTGGAATTTTTTAATTAGAAGTTCAAAATTTATCCCTGTTCCATTTCCTCTGGTTAAATTTTACCCATCAACTACAATTTTTTTTGTGTGGGGGGGGGTGCCTAATTAATGTTATTTAGCACATAGCTCACACTTAGAGCATTTGATTTATGTCCATGCATTACTTACTATGTGCCAGGTGTTTATCCCTGTTCCATTTCCTCTGGTTAAATTTTACCCATCAACTACAATTTTTTTTGTGTGTGGGGGGGTGCCTAATTAATGTTATTTAGCACATAGCTCACACTTAGAGCATTTGATTTATGTCCATGCATTACTTACTATGTGCCAGGTGCTGTTTTAAATATTTTGATAAGTTAATCTCACCTTCATTCAGTCTCCAGAATTGTCCTATGATGCAGGTGCTATTATTATTCCCAACTTTACAGACGACAAAACCGAAGCATAGAGAGTTTGTGTTCACATGGTGAACTGTGTCCAGGTTCCTGCAGTAGTAAGAAGTGGTAGAGGCAGTATTTGAACCCAGGCGGTCTGGCTTCATGTCTTGTGCTCATAACTCCTCAGCTGGTGTGCCTGTCACATGAACTAGCCCTTTGGGATTGTCTTCATTTGTTGATTTGATCACCGTGCCATTCAGGGTCACATTTAAGGCATCATAATAGTATGAACAGAACGGGGCTGGGATGGAGCACTTCTGTCTACCCCTAGGACCTTTCAGAGTAATCAGTGGTTTGTTGTTGGAGGTTTTTTTTGGTTTTTCTTTTTTTTGATGGGGGGTGAGGTAGAGTGCTGATTGTTCAGTTAGAAACTAATCTGCATTTCTGAATACTAAATAACTTGGATTTCCCATAAATTGTTTAGTCATAGCGATGTCATGACTTTCTCAACTTCCTTGCTGAAATCCAGATTTAATTATAGAATTCCTCAGACCTACTAGTCAATTCATCATATCATGAAAGGAAATATATGCATGATTTGTGATTGCAGCTCTCTTTTTTTAGGTGCTCAGCATGTCATTCTGTTTAGAATTATGCCTAGGATCTGCCCTTCTTGCCAGACTTATATGTTGTAAAATAATTTCCTTTTCCCCTTTTGGAAGCTGAAACAGTACATATGTGTGAAAACTCACTGCACACCCTGAGCTAAACCTCAGACTCTCTTGGAAGGAGGTGGGATAACCAGCGTCGGCCAGGCCAGGCGCTGTGCCTGGGTGGTTCCTGAGGCAGCGCTCACTCGATGCAGTGAGCAGCTTCCCCCTCAGTGATGGGAGCACCTCGAGGCAAGTTGGAACAGCCCTGCCTTGGTTAGAACACCCTCTTTATAATGTTTTTCTTATACTCCTTAATTTTTCCTTTCTGGTTCCTTCGGGCCAGGGTTGGTGTTTAAGAACAGTTCCCTGCCCTCTGAGGGAGACAGTCGATCTGATAACTGAGATGGGTGCTAAGTGACTAACAGGCTGGTAGCAAGCACAGCGTGGATGTGCTGGATGACGGGATGCTTCACCTCCCAGGTGGGATGGAGCCTGAAGGTGAGAGATTTCATCGCACCACTCAGGATGGCAATCAATTTAAAATTTATCAATTGTTTATTTCTGGAATTTTTCATTTAATATTTTTGGACCACAGCTCAGTGTGGGTAACTGAAACTATGGAAGATGTAACTGTGGATGAGGAGGGACGATTGTATACTTTTAAGGCATTTGTCTGGTGTCCTTTTTTATGCCCAATTAAAATGCCAGTTTATTAATTCAGAATGAGAAACATTGAAGCCCTTTCACTTAGGAACTTCCAACTTAGGGAGGTTGTAAGCAAGCGGGACAGAGCAGTACCTGGCTCTGTCAGTGGGTTTGGTGATCGTTTTGGTCTCAGCCATTGCTATGCCTCCTTCCACGGTATTTTCTGAGTTTGTGCTTGATTTGAAGGAGTCTTAGGAACATTAACAGACCCCTTTGGGTGCAGAAGGTATTGTGTGATTTGTTCATATGTGTTGAAAGTACTATTAAGACAAATGAAAGTAGAGAGAGAACAAGTTCAAGGTGGTGAGGAAATGACAAATGCTGCAGGTATGTTGGATCGTTCAACATCAGGAAGGATTTTGAAGAATAAAGTGTGTCAGATGCTGTAACCCTGCTGTGTAGACTAGTGATCAGTGAGAGGCAGAGAAAATGATAGGCACCGTAGGAAAAGGAGTCTCCAGAGCCTTGATTGCACTTCTTTTTTTTACAGAGATGTTATTGTGTATGTTTAAGGTATAGATCATGATGTTTTTACTGTGTATATGGGATACATATACATAGTAAAAAGATTACTGTAGTGAAGCAAATTAACATATTCGTCATCTCGTAGTTACCATTTTTTTGTCCTCATGTTGTACATTAGCTCTCTGGATTTGTTCATCCTGCATATCTGCTACTTTCAGTCCTCTGACCTACATCTCCCCGTTTTCTCACTCCCACCCCTGTAACAACTATTGTGTTCTCTATATCTGTATATTTGAATTGGTTTTTCTTAGAATCAACATATAAGTGAAATCATGTAATATTTATTTACCTCTTGTTTCTGGCTTATTTCACTTAGCACAATGTCCTCCAGGTTCATCCAGGTCATGGCAAATGGCAAGATCTTGTTCTCTTTTTAGGGCTGAATAACTTTCCATTGTGTATGTATCTATACCACAGTTTCTTTATCTATTCGTCCATCAGTGCATGCTTACGTTGTTTCCATATCTTGGCTATTGTGAATAATGCTACAGTGAATATGGGAGTGCAGATATCTTTATGAGGTGGTGATTTCATTTCCTTTGGATATATGCCCATACAAGGGATTGCTGGGTCATATGGTAGTTCTACTTTTAATTTCTTTAAAAACCTCCATACTGTTTTTCCATAATGGCTGTACCAATGTACATTCCTACCAACAGTGTACAAGAGTTCCCTTTTCTCCACACCCTCACCAGCATTTGCTTTCTTTTGACTTTTTGGTAATAGCCATCCTAATGTGCATGAGGTGGTATCTTATGGTGGTTTTGATTTGCCTTTCCCTGATGATTAATGATGTTGAGCACCTTTTCATATACCTTTTGGCCATTTTTATGTCTTCTTTGGAGAAATGTCCATTCAGATCTTTTGCCCATTTTTGAATTGGGTTATTTATTTTTCTACTTCTGAGTTGTATGAGTTTCTTTATACATTTTAGATATTAACCCCTTATCAGATATGTGGGGTCTATAGGCTGCCATTTTATTTTGTTGAATGTTTTCTTTGCTGTGCAGGTTTTTAGTTTGATATAATTCTCTTTATTTTTGCTTTTGTGGCCTGAGCTTCCCATGTGATATCCATTGATTACACTCCTGTGGGCAAAAATATTTGAGCCTGCAGCCAATGTGTATATATTTATATATTTAGAACAGTAGTTCTCGAAGTGTGATCCATGAACCCTTGGGAGTCCCTGAGACCCTGTCAGGGGATCTGTAAGATCTAACCTATTTTCATAAAGCTACTAAGATATTATTTGCCTCTTTCACTGTGTTCACATTTGCACTGATATTGCAAAAGTGATGGTGGATAAAATTGCTTTGCCTCAGAGCAAAGTAAAGCAATGCCACCAAACTGTACCAGTAGTTTATTGCATTCCTCACCTCTGTACTCTCACAGTTAAAAACAAAATAAAAAAAGGTTTCACTTAAGAATGTCTTTGATAAAAAGGTAAAAAAAAAATGAATTATTTTTTTATTGAATCCCAATTCTTGAATAAACATCTTTTTTTTTTTTTCGTGACCGGCAACGGATCGCAACCCTCAGTGTCGCGCCCATACCAGACCGGGACCAGCCACGGGATCGCAACCCTCGGTGTTGCTCCCGCCCCTTGCTCAGCCAGTGAGCGGCCGGTCTGTATGTGGGATCCGAACCCTCGGCAGGAGCGTCACCGCGCTTCCCAAGCGGCGCACTATAGCAGTGCGCCACCGGGCCGGCCCTTGAATAAACATCTTTTAAATATTTTTTGTAACAAAATAGGAAGTAGATATCAAATACTTCTGCCGCATACCAAAAGAAGGTGGGGAGGAAAAGCTCTTATAATGCATTCAGATTGCAAGCTAAACTAGCCACTTTTTTCATGATATGGTATTTGCTTAAAGAGTGTTCTTAAATATGTTGGCCTTTCAAAGGTGTTTCCCCAACCCCTGCCCCAGGGAACCAGAAATGAAAAATTAAGGAATGTAAGGAAAACACAATAAAGAGTGTGTTCTAACTGAGGCGGGGCCGTGGAGAGAGCACAGGCCACCCCGCCTCGAGGTGATCCCATCTCTTAGTGGCATTGCTGTTAACTGCAGCTAGTGAGCACTGCCTCAGGAACCACCCAAGCACAGCGCTGGGCCTGGCCAATGCTGGTTATTCCACCTCCTTTCAAGAGAGTTTGAGGCCTTACCTGAGAAAACTAGCTCAGGAAGTGCGAGTTTTCACATACATCTCTAGAGATAGGGAGAGAAGAATGTTTCAGCTTTCAAATGGTGAAAGAAAAAAAGATTTTACATCCAAATCCTGTGGGAAGTGCAAGGATTTTGGTACAATTCTAAACAGAATTACTAAAATAATGATATATGGAATGCCTAAGAAAAGAGAGTTGAAATTATGACTACATGGTCTTGGTATTTGACAGATATTTTCCCAAAAATGAATGAAATGAAGTTCAAGGAAAATAACAGTGTGAGTTGCCAGTGGAAAAAAAAAATCTAAGCTCTCAAGTGAAAATTAGAATTTTGGAAAACTTGTATCCTCTATCATGAACTGGATAGTTCATAACACTTAATAACTTCTCTGATGAGATCAGTCATATTAACAAATCTGATTTGTAAATATTGAAATGGGTCAAAATTTGGAAGATCTGCATATTTCAGTAAGCCAGTATTTTCCAGAATACTGGTTACAGAATCACACACTGATAATGGTTCATTCAAAGTGTAAGATAGTAGGGCCGGCCCGGTGGTGCACTGCTACAGTGCGCCGCTTGGGAAGCTTGGCGGTGCTCCCGCTGAGGGTTCGGATCCCACATACAGACCGGTTCCCGCTCACTGGCTGAGTGAGGTGCGGGCGCGACACCGAGGGTTGCGATCCTGTTGCCGGTCCCGGTCCAGGTGCGACACTGAGGGTTGTGATCCATTGCCAGACACGAAAAAAGACAAAAAGGAAAAAAAAAAAACAAAGTGTAAGATAGTTGCAAAAGGGTGAAAGATCTGATCTCAGATTTCACATTACAACTAACATTTAAGAAACTACCACTTGTCTACTTCTGCTATGGTGTCAAGGAAGAATATCCATAATTATCTGAAAGTCTATTAAAGTACACCTCCCTTTTCCAATTACATATCGGTGTGAGGATGGATTTTCTTCAGTTATTTCAACCAAGACATATCACACAACAGACTGAATGCAGAAGTAGATAGGAGAATTGAGTGGTCTTCTACTAAGCCAGACATTAAAAAGACTTTCAAAAATGTGAAATAGTCACTCTTCTTACTAAATTTTTGTCATGAAAAACATATCTATTTTTATAAAAATTTTGTTTATGTAAACATGTAAATGGGCTTATTTTTAAAATTGAATTAATATTTAGAAAATTTCTTTGAACTTTCAAAAGGAGAGAACAGAGCTGAGACCACTAGAGGTGGAAAAGAGGAAGGGGCGGGTTAGTGAGAAATTGGTAGAGGGCCATAAAAATTGAATACATTGTGTAATGATGAATATAGTAATTATCCTGGTTTGAGCATCACAGGCCGCACACAGGTATTGACATTCAATGCTGTACCCCATAGATACGTACGACTATGTTTCAGGTAAAAAAAAATTTTTCTCAGTTTTAATTTCTAATAATTTAGAGTCCTTAATAATTTAGAATGTTAAAGGGATCCTGAGACCAAAATGTTTGAGAACCAACACTTTAGACAGTACTTACATATACTGTTTATCCATGCATTAAGACATGTACGTATGTATATAAAGTACATTTTTTATGTGCATAAAAATAGAAATATGAAGACGAAAAGCATCATTTCAGTGGTTCTTTACATCTTTCTGTACTCCCAGGGCCAGAACCCTGGGCCACAAAACCGCGGCCTATCAGCCTAAAATGTTAATTCGGTAGAAAACCGGGAGTTCTGAGAACGTAAAGGGGAAGCAGCCAAAGTGCTGCTGACAACGTTTTTAGTCACTAGTGCAGCGGTTCCAGGGACCCCAAGCCTGATGACGTCGAGACAGTGTCCAGAGAGTGCAGAAGGGGGTGCGCACGGTGCTGACACTGCAGAGACCTCCCGCGGAGCGCGACCCGTTGCCGTGGATGGAATGAACACCAGGTTGATGGCAGAGTATGCCTGGATTTAAGGCTTTGAAAGACTGACTTACACCCCTCCTTCACGGGAATGCACCCGGGGACTGCGAGCTCAGGCTCTTCTCTGATCCTCTGGCCCTGCAGAGGGACTCATTTCAGAACCTAACCTGTTTGCACGGGGAGCTGCTGGGACGCCAGCCCGCCTCTGCCATGCGCGCTGTGCGCAGCCAGCCTCGGACAGTCACGCCAGAGAGGATGGCTTCGGGGGCGGGGTCCTTTTCCACCAGGAAGATAGTCGTGTCCCTGGCCTGTAGGGCCGGGACTCCTTGTGCCCCAGGCAGTGGTCTTGCTGCTCTTGTTAGGGGGAAGAGTGCTGCAGACTCCCAGGGCTTTCTTCATAGCCAAAGACGCGGGTTTGGGGGTTGAGCGCACCCGCCGAGGTGACTGCTTGTCGGGGCGTGTCCCCTGCCTTCTGCTGGCCAGGGTCTTTCTGGAGCTATGCTCAGACCCCCCTTCAGAGGAGAGACTAGGCTTGCAGGCTTCGGAGACAGTCTGTCCTTTTTAAATAATTGCAACTCTGTGGGGATATGTCGATTTTTTGAAGTTGAAGTCTCTGAAGGCAGCTGTCTCTTCGCATTGGGGGTGGGGGAGCCCCTCACTGGAAGCCTGAAAACGTTAGTTCTCGTGTCTCCACCGACCTCTCCTTTTGCCTTAGATACTCTTTCCACTTTCTGTAATAAGTCATCCTCCTCAGTACCACCGGCTGCTGTTTACTTTTAATTGTCTAGTTAATTCTAATGTATTGTTAGAATAGGCATAAGAGCAGACACTAGAAACGGGAATTAAAAACACTGCGGCACAAAGAAAACTAGGGTGAATTGCTCAGGTTTTGCACCAGGAGCGAGTGGGTAACACAGCCAGTGATAAGAGAAAGATGTGCTTGAGAAGCAGTGCTGGGTACAAGGCTCCAGTCCTTCCCCCATCCAGGTGCCAGGGACCTTGGGCAGCCACTCTGCCCACCTGAGCCTCCATGTTCTTTTGTCAAAGTGGGCATGACACACTACCTGGTGGGATCATTTGGGGATTAACCTAGATGACATTAGTGCTCGAAAGTGCCACACATTGCAGCATCCAGTCCTGCCTTTCTCCCACCTCTGCCCACCTCAAAGCTCTTTGCTTCAGACTTTTCAGTTTTTATGCTCTAGTAAATCTAGAATTACCACATAGAAATAGTCTCACATTCTGGGACCTGAATTTGGCAGGGAAGCATGTGGAGCTTCTAGACTGAGGTCATGGTGTTATCCCCCACCCCACACACACACCATGAAAGGAATCTGCTTCCTTCTCTGTCTGTTGTCAGCCTTGTCCGGGAAGTGGGGCCTTGCTTAGTGATGTAACTGAACAGGTGAAATAATGTTGGAGGCATTTTACTCAGTGTAAGAATGTGTTGTTCCCAATTGTTCTCATATGTATATTTTTTGTTTTCAGGGATCCGCATCTTCTGGACCCAACTCTGGAATATGTGAAGGTAGGAAACCAGGAGTTAACATGTAGTCATGACCGTGTGTGATAGATTTCCCATTTCTAAAACAATGTTGCCAAATAATGCTGCAGTCTAACTTGTGTGGAAAGCTGGTTAGAATTGTCTGAAACAACCAGGAGGAAATCTGACTTTTTAAGGCCTCTGGTAAACTGTGTAGGGATTATGTTACCCTATTACAGGTCTACAATCTTTTTCCCCTTATCTGGCCCTTGGGGCCAGATGTGTTTTAAAATTCAGAGTCTTTTTAAGAAAGGTAATTGGTGTATATATGTAATACCCCCAAGGAGGTCTGGGGTCAGCATCCCATAATCAAACTCATTATTGTGGCAGTGACATGTAAGAATATTCACACTAAATGGGATGACTAGATTACAAATGATTTTATGTAGTTCAGATCACATTTTGCCACCAAATGAGGTTGGGTTAGTTTTGCTGCCAAATGAGTTATTTTTAAGAATTTTACTTTTCAGAAGTGTTTTTTTGTTTTGTTTTTGTTCTTTTGGCATGGTAGATGAGGAATTGTGGACCTGTGTTTACCTTCAGTGGAAGACTGAAAGCCGGCTGAGGTTTTATGAGCTATTTTTTCCTTTCTTGTTCAGGGGCTAACCTAGAACTAAGTATTAATATGTTATTTTCAGTGGGGCTGACAGTTAATGCTGCTAAATATTGAACGCTTCTAAACAATGTTTTCCTCCTGAGCAGTAAGAAAGATGCTTTTCACTTCTCCCCTCTGACCCCCCCAATTTTAGGGGTGTGTATGTTTGCTTTATTTTATTTTTGAGAATTGTAGTTAAATCTGGTATCTCCTGCAGAAGAGAAAAGTCTGATTTGTCACAGTTTCTTGGATTTATGACATCATATATCATTATTTTCTAGGAGAGATCATGGCATGAGTTGGGATTTAAGGTAATTGCCTCCTTAGGAGCCCCATTTCATCTTTATTATTCTAAGGGCAGCATCCCAGTTTCAGAGTACTCAGGCCTGTCGCTTTTTTGTGTTCCCATGCCTTTCCCAGAGTTTTGGCATTTCCTTCCCTTTAGATCAGAGGATGGATGGGAAAGGAGAAAACTCCAGTAAAACCACTTGGTCGCTTGGGGTGGTTACAGTGAAGTTTGTTGGAATGGAAGTGGATATTATATTTTTCCCCCTCTTCATATCTGAAATGATGTCTGAGCTGTGTCTTCATTACAGCAAATGGGGCATCTTAAACCAGCGGGGCCACCACACCAGAATCAGGTCAGGGCTTTATAAACGGTGTGTCTACGTCCGTCCCTCCTGGATGACATGTGTTTTTGTGAAGGTCGTGCATTACAGAGCATTAGAGGATGCTATTCACATAGACTATGGTTTGACTTGACTATAACATAAAAAATATGCTCTAGAATTATGCAGTGTGTAAATCACAGCAGCCCTTTAAAAGTCACCCCATGGCATGTTTCAGAAATTGGCCATCTCCTACCACAGGCCCAGTCAGCCTGTGTTCAGAAGTATACCCCCTGCTCCTTATTCCAATAACTCAGTTTTTTCTTTTACAAAAGTCCAAACCTCTTTTAAGACAATCCAGTGATGAATTCTGTAGCTAAACATAGAGAATTTTAGAATGGCCTGTTTCATTATTATCTAATTCATTATTCAATAATTATTATTATTCAATAATAATTTCATTATTATTATATGAAATTAATATTGAATTAATATTAATTAATTCAATAATGAATATTGAATTACTCTCACTCCTGAATATTGATTGCTGTGAGCTGAGTTATATTGCCCAAGAAGAGATATTGGAGTTGTCAGTGGCTTCCATTTACCTGGACCTCCCTACCTTCTCCTGGCAGTGAGAGTTAATGGGACTGCTCCTTGGAGATTCAGAGGGTTCTCCTTTTCAAGGTCTTGTTGAGGTGTTCTGAAGGTTACTCTTTCCTTCTAACCTGATCTGAATCTGGTCACAGCCTTATAAATGATGTGTCTGTGGCCCTCCCGAATGTATCACACATTTTTTCTTTGTCACTTTGCCCTTGGTTTAGAGAGCTGGCTTGGGAATTTGTTGGACCAATGTGGGGAATTTTAATTTGCCTCTATGGGCACTACAGCTCTGAAAGCATGTTCACAGAGGCCTCTGACCTAAAGGTCCAAGGGGACGCACACGTCAGTCTTTTTAGGCCAGCTCAGATCCATTGTAGCATTTCTCAGACTTGGTTGCCTTTAAAGCCTGGCTGATGGGTGCCATGAAGGCATCATAAATTGGTGCCAGCTGGTGCCTTGTGACTGGAGGGTGGCTGAAGATAAGATAAGGAAGGTGAGAGCATTGTAGATGCAGTGGGATGCAGTTTGGTCCTCTTGACTTTGAGCTATTTCTTTCCTTAATGCCTCTTAGGCATGGAGAAAAGTAGAAATTCTATGTGAAGTATGTTGCATCGAGAAGGGCCATTCCGGTAGGGTCAGGTTCATTGGCCTAAAAAACAGGAGTCAGGATGCCACAGTTTTAGAGATTCATTGTGTGCGTGTGTGTGTCCCCAGAATGGGCAGGCAGTCTGATCCCTGCCTGAGTCTCATCTGGGCAGTGGAAGCACCCAGTTGTGGCCACCAGACAACAGCCCTCACCGTATTAGGGGCTCCAGTCCCAGCTCTCCCTGTGTCTCTAAATGCTGCTTTCCTCCTCTTTGGAGACTTTCTAACCATCTTCACCTGCTCTCCCAATGCACAGGACAGAGAGGTCTAGGACTGCCTCCTGCCTCCCTGGGTCTTGGGGAGACAAGGCACTGAGGCTGACCCCATAGCTGTGGGGTGATGAGATTGCAGTATTGTGGCAGGAGAGAGCTGGGTAGAGAAGGAATCCACAATTCGGTTCTACCCAGTTTGTATTGTGTGTCAGAATACAGCAGTATTGAAGTACATTAATAGGCTTGCAAGGGAACCAGTTTCTCAGTTGCTTGGCTACCAATAGTTCTTCCCCTTCTGCAAGGAGTGGAGGGGCACATGCAAGCTGGGAAGCCCCAGGGCTGTTTGGCTGTTCTTTCACCTTTCCCTGCAGGCTCACCGCCTGCTGGGCCTCCCACCTGCACCTAGACCCCAAAGGCTCAAGTTGATATTTGGATGTGATGGGAAAATTAATAGCAGATCCAAAGTAGCTCAGGAATTTTGGAATCTTACTCCTCACTGTTTCTGTCTCTTTAATCCCTTAGAGAGGAGAGTTTTGTTTTCTCTATTTCTACGTTTTTCTTTTCCTAACCCTCTCCTCTCCTCACAATTTCTTTTTCCACAGTAACTCAAAACAAGATCATCTCAAAGGTCTGATATTAACTGTTCTGTACAATAATGAAGTCCTTTTCTGTAATCAAATGTAGTAGATTCTCTTTCACTGTATCTGAAAGAAACCATTTCTTCCAGATTGGAAAACAGAAACCTCCATGACGGCTCCGCCTTCCTCTGCTGTTTGCCATGTAGTTAGTGACTTTGGTTAGTCGTGTACAGCTCTGGAATTTTTCCTCTGCGTACCTAGCATACCTTACCCTAGATAAAACCAACTTTTTTTTTCACTTGGAGGAAATAGTTTTTAGAGGCAATGGCTCTAGGCGAAATCGTGAAGTTTTATCTTCTGGGTTGCTCTACCTACTACTGCCCCCATTGAATTTTGCCTTATTTTTACCCCCATAAAAATGTATTTATTCTGTGTGCAGTTTCTTAGACCTGAGTCAGGTTACTTAGAAAATTTGGTAAAGTAGTTGTGCTAAAATGTTAATAAATGGTGCTAGCTCAGTGTGTTACCCTTCCCAGATAACACACCTGTAGAGACTCCAACTTATACATCCCTTAAGAGTCCCCCACGGAGGGGAGCTGGGTCCACACTCTGGTTCTGATTAGCAGTGTGACCCTGGACTTATTACCACCTCTCTTTATGGGTTCCATCTTCCCCACAACCAGAAAACCTTGGGGTGGGTGAATGTTTCTTCTGGCTTAACATTTTTAGGGTTTTCTATGCCTGTGATAGGCTCGAGGGGGAGATATTTTAGCAAGTGGTAAGGAGTTCTTAATTATGTTCTCACTCGTGATCATAAAATTGCCATATTGATTGGAACAAGGGTAGCATTTCATGTTATATCTCAGACGTTAAGACCAGTGACATGACAGTTAATAATTGACACCCATGTTACCTCAAAAGATTGGAGATTTACCCCTACGCTCCTACATTTGCTTTGTGATCCATTATGTTTCACTTTTGTAACCCTTTTTGAACCTATGAAACCTACTTTTATTTTTCCTCTCTTAACAGTCTTTTCATTTTTTTTCTGGAGCTACTTCTTTAAGCCTCAGGAGTTGCCCACCCCAATAAATGATATAAATTTATATTGTTTCCTATCTCCTTCCCCTTTATACCTATCTTCCTTTTAAGCCGAAGATTAATTCTTTTTAGCCTCTTCACACACAAGCCATACAGTTGTTTTAGTAAAGAGTCTCTCTTCTGGCAGTGATATAAAGTGTATTTTTTACGGGAGGAAGTGATTGGCTAGGGCAGAGCTGGGTGATTTTTCTTTTGAGGAAATGTGTATTACAGATTTTCCACTTTAAAATAAACTGTCCTCGGGCTGGCTGGTTAGCTCAGTTGGTTAGAGGGCAGTGTTATAACACAAGGTCAAGGGTTTGGATCCCTGTATGGGCCAGCTGCAAAAAAAATTAAAATAAAATAAAATAAAATAAATCGTCCTTAAGAAAAATGAGTTGGAAAATATAGCAAGTAGAAAAGAAAATTTGGGCTTCCTGTTTTATCAAATGAGCCGTGAGCAGGCAAGTGCTTTCTTGTGGCCAGGCTGTGAACAGCACAGCGCCCGCCTGCGGACAAAGGCTGCTCTCCGGGCGGCCGCCGCAAGGAGGTGTCAGGATGGAATGCAGCCTTTTGTTCCCAGCGAGGTCCCTAGTGAACGGATATCCTCTTTCTTTTGTAGTCAGCCTTGGTGGATTCTTGTTAGGCCTACTTGTGAGCTTTTCATAAAATGACCCGCAGTCTCTGAGCTCGCTTTGCAAGTTAGGAGTAGAAAGGCCCAGACTGGAGCTGTTACCCTGAGTTAGGACCAGAGCCCTAAGGCTTCTCCTTCCTCCAGAGCAAGACAAGCCCGAGAGACCTAGAGCCCTCCTTGTGGGGTTAATGCTCTGAAAATGCCCCTTCCCAAAGAGTCTTCTAAGTCTGTAGACATTACAGACTGGCCAAGGCTCAGATCTCAGCAAGGCCGTTTCCTGCAGTCAGCTGGGGATACATTAGGTCACCCAGCAGATTAAAAGAGGAATAATTATGTGAATCCCAGCACCAAGAATAAGTGCCCCAGCTGTTGGCCTCGTGGGGAAGGGGCAGTGGGGAAGATGGCCACGGCCATGGTCACAGTTAAATGGCTGTCTTTGAGGAAAGTCTTTTCTTCCGGCAGGAAAACAGGCCAGTCTGCTCTGAATTAGCCAGCTAACAAAGTCATGCAAGGGGCTTACAGAAACAATAGCACGCAGTACATTCCGTGAGGTCTTAACAAGTTATATGAACCAAATAATGGCCCGATTGGCTGGCGCTGCAGGTTTTTGCCTGAGTGTGCACATCTGCAGCGCTAACGCCGTCCCCTGTGGGACCGGAGATGAAACGCCACCAGCCGTGAATGTGAAACGGCCCTGGCTGGCTCTGGTGCCACATCCACTGGGATGAAAGGGAGCTCCCATCTGACTTCTCCCACTCCGCCCCAAAAACATTCTCTGCAAATATTCTTGGAAGGTTTAGCGTGACTGCAGTTTTAAAACAATTGCTGAGACAGGGTGGTAAGAAAGAGGAATAGGGGAGGAAGACAGTCCCTCATTCAATGGAATCTTGTCCTTCAGATCTGTGAAAATGTGGCCATTTATAAAAAGTAAAACCTTATCATGAAAACATATGTTCATATAAAAGTCTGTATGTGCATGTTTATAGTGACATTATTCATAATTGACAAAAACTGGGAACAATCCAAATGTCCTTCAACTGTTGAATAAACTGTATATAGTACACCCACACAATGGCATACTATTCAGCCATAAAAAGGAATGGATTATTGATGCACATAAAAACATGAATCTCAAATACTTCATGCTGAGTCTCAAAATGCTACATACTCTATAATTACATTTGTATGACATTCTGCAAAAGGTAAGACTTACGACAGAAAACAAATCAATGGTTAAAAAGGGGGGTAGGGGGAGAGGTGGACTGCAAGAGGGAACTTTTTGGGATGATAGAAATACCTTGATTGTGGTGGCAGTTATCTGATGATGTTCATTTGTCAAAGCTGATAGGATTGTACTAAAACGGGTGACTCTTAATGATTGCAAATTATACTCAATAAACTTGACTGTTCTCAAAATGCTACATACTCTATAATTACATTTGTATGACATTCTGCAAAAGGTAAGACTTACGACAGAAAACAAATCAATGGTTAAAAAGGGGGGTAGGGGGAGAGGTGGACTGCAAGAGGGAACTTTTTGGGATGATAGAAATACCTTGATTGTGGTGGCAGTTATCTGATGATGTTCATTTGTCAAAGCTGATAGGATTGTACTAAAACGGGTGACTCTTAATGATTGCAAATTATACTCAATAAACTTGACTGTAAAAAATAAGCTAAAGGGGTCGGCCCGGTGGCACACTGGAGAGTGCACCACTTGGGAGCGCAGTGGCGCTCCCGCCGAGGGTTCGGATCCCATGTGGAGACCGGTTCCCGCTCACTGGCTGAGCGAGGTGTGGGCGCGACACCAATGGTTGCAATCCCGTTACCGGTCAGTAAAAAAGACAAAAAAGGAAAAAAAAAAAAAACAAGCTAAAACCTTATATTTTAGCCATTAAGTGCTGCCACCTCAGTAGGGACAGTTTTCAGTTTTGAGATGGGCCACATCAGTGAGGCCAGATCAGATGGAGAAAGTGCTGAGCTTACAGATTTTTTTACTGCATTGGCTCATTCATCAGATATTTTTGAGCATGCACCATGTGTTTGTAATTGTTCAGTCAAGTCAGACTGGGTAGGAGGAAGGTGTTTTCAAGAGCCTAACCTGAGATAGTGGTAGAGGATATAGAAAGTCAGGCCAGGGAGGCCTTTCAGAGATGGAGTGAAGACCCATTTTATTAGGTGAGCTGACAGGTCCTGGCAGGACTAAATGGAGCAGGTGAAGGAGAGGAAGCCGGCGGCAATTTCACAGTTCACACTAGTGCCTGACATCTTGCCAGAAGCCAGGAAATTTTTGAGGGAGGAAAGGAGATTTCCATTTGGAAACCTTGCTACCACAATGACATTAAATAAATTCATAAGCATTTGAGAATATCTTTAGACCAGGTGGGTTAGCACACTACTGCCCAAGACCAAATCTAGCCCACTGCCTGTTTTTTAATATGGCCCACATGCTAAAAATAGATTCTGTATTTTAAAATAGTTTTTAAAAAATTAAAAGAAGAGTAACAAAATCATATAAAATTTGAATTTCAATGTGCATAAATAAAATTTTATAGGAACACAGCAATGTCCTTTCATTTCCGTGTTTCCTGTGGCTGCTTTCGCCCCTCTATAGTGGGCCTGAGTGTTGAGACAGGATGGCCCACAAAGCCTAACAGCATCCTTTACAGAACAGACTTGTTGACCCCTGCTGTAGACTGTTTGCACCTTCACTTGTCCTGTTTTGTCTCCCCAGTAATGTGTGCAGGCTTTCACTTCGAAATTGTCTTTCCATTGTGATGCTTTCACGGGCAACCTGGCATCACTGACATCACCTTT
This sequence comes from Galeopterus variegatus, assembly GCF_000696425.1. Classification (NCBI taxonomy): domain Eukaryota; kingdom Metazoa; phylum Chordata; class Mammalia; order Dermoptera; family Cynocephalidae; genus Galeopterus; species Galeopterus variegatus. The sequence continues at coordinate 6,591 of NW_007732324.1, read as the reverse complement.
CTCTTGCCTAGTGACAGAGCAATGGGTCCTTGTGCAAGTTTTGTGATCTTGCGCAATCACAGAGACAATGCTGTTGCCACAGTATGCAGAGTTTGGATGCCTCTCAGCATCTTGCTGGGTTGACCCGTTTGCTCTGAGCAGCATTTCTCTGATCAGGTCAGTTCTGGCACCTTCAGTGCTGCTGGATGAAGAGCTGTGAGGGGACAGCTTAGGTACGTGAGTCCTAACTGCTCCTGCCTGGGGCTTGTCTCCTCAGGTTAGACATTGCTTTGCCAGTGTAGCCGAGATGTTTTTCTTATGTCCCGAGTCAGACAGAAGTGAATTCTCCCTGGGCCTTTTGAACTTGACAGTTTGAGACAAGGTCAAAGCCTGGAGCTGCCCTCTTGAGGTGCTTGACAGAGTCTGGTTTGGCCAGTAAATGGAATAAGCCAGATTCTGTGTTGTATTCATACTCTGTGTGGCAGACTTCAGCTTTGAAGCTGAGGCTCCATCCTTCCTGGCTCAAAGAAGAGGATTCCTCTGAGACCTTAAACAATATAAGAGGTGGTGAAGAAACCAGAAGTCTAACAGTCAAGCGAGTATTGAAAGTGACTTCTAGGGCCGGCCTGGTGGCGCACTGGAGAGTGCGCCGCTTGGGAGTACAGCGGTGCTCCCGCCGAGGGTTCGGATCCCATGTGGAGACCGGTTCCCGCTCACTGGCTGAGCGCGGTGCGGGCGCAACACCGAGGGTTGCGATCCCGTTGCCAGTCCCCGGTACGGGTGCGACACCGAGGGTTGCGATCCCATTACTGGTCAGTAAAAAAAAAGACAAAAAGGAAAAAAAAAAAGAAAGTGACTTCTCATGGGACTCCCCTCCATAACTGGACTTAGATCTGAGGTGTCCTGTCCACCTCTAACCTCATCTGCTGCCATCCCCCTTAGTCATTCCATTCCACCATCCTGGCTTCCCCTATGGCCCCTGGGTCTTTGCCTTTCCCTCATCCTGGAAGGTTCTTCTAAGGCAGAACAGCCGAGTGGTTTGGAGTGGGTGCTATAATGCTGTTGCAGGTTGAATTGTGTCCCCGAAAAAGATACGTTGAAGTCTTAATTCCCAGAACCTGCAGATGTGACTTTATTTGGAAATAGGGTCTTTGCAGATATAACCAATTTAAGATGAGGTCATACAGGATTAGCCCTAATCCAATGACTAGTGTCCTTATTAGAAGGGAATTTAGACACAGACACACAGGGAGAACACCATGTGACGACAGAGGCAGAGACTGAAGGGATGAGTCTACAAGCCAAGGAATGCTAAGGATTGCCCACAACCACCAGAAGCTAGGAAGAGGCAGGGAAGGGTCCTCCCCTGGAGCATTCAGACAGAGCTTGGCCCTGCTAATTCCTTCATTCCAGGCTTCCAGCCTCCAGACTGGGAGAGAATAAATTTCTATTTTATAATCACCAAGTTTGTGGTAATTGGTTATGGCAGTCCTAGGAAATTAATATGAGTATACTTCAAAAAGGTCATGGAAAGACTCATATTAACTTTTTTTTTTTTTTTTGTCCTTTTTGAGACCGGCCGCACCGTGCTCAGCCAGTGAGCGCTGCTGAGCTCCCAGCACCGCACTCTCTGAGTGCGCCACGGGCTCGGCCCCTCATATTAACTTTTAATTATATTTTTCCATGACCTTTTTGAAGTGCCCTCGTGCAGATGCAAAGCTCCATCTTAGCCGCTTCTTGTTTGTGTCAGTGGAATCATCTGGAGCTTAGTTTCCTTAACAGTAAATGGGAGAATTGGGGGGTTAAATGAGATAGTAGATGTAAAGTTCGCAGCACCGTGCCTGGATTTAGTTAGCACTCAGTAAATACTAGTTTAGTAACTATTACTCCAGGTCTATGTGACGGCTGCATCCTGGCTCAGATTTCTCTGCCCCAGAAAGACCTTCCCTGACTTCCCTGCTAAGAGCAGCCTCTCCCATCACTGTCTGCTTACTGTGTGTGTTGTCCTCATAGCACTTGTCCCAAATTTGTTTACTTAAAAGAAAAAGAAAAAAAACTTCTCACTAGAGTGCCAGTTCTGAGGGCAAGGACCTTTTCTCGTCCTCTTAATGAATACGAGGGTGCTTCGAAAAGTTCAAGGAAAGATTTGCATTATCTTTTAATTCTGTTTTACCACAAACTTTTTGAAGTGCCCTCATATATAGTGACTGAGTGACCACATACAACAGATGCCAAGGACATTTAAATTGAGGGAGGGGGGAATGAGGGTGTCCCAAAGATCCTTACGTTTCTCAAAGCAAGTAACACTGATGTCCCTAAAAATTTTACAGAAATTCTTCAGTGTTTTTATTTCAAGACAGCAAGGAGGTTCCCACTCCCAACCTCAGTCTACCTTCTCTTGCCAACCTGGTACAGGATAAAAAACTGTGGGGTCACTGTTGTCACCTGGACAGAGGTATGCACTGTTTTTAAAAGTGTAGTTCTGGGGCCGGCCTGGTGACGCACTGGAGAGTGCGCTGCTTGGGAGCGCGGCGGCCCTCCCGCCAAGGGTTTGGATCCCATGTGGAGACCGGTTCCCGCTCACTGGCTGAGCGCGATGCGGGCGCAACACCGAGGGTTGCGATCCCGTTGCCGGTCCCCAGTACGGGCGTGACACTGAGGGTTGCGATCCCGTTACCGGTCAGTAAAAAAAGACAAAAAGGAAAAAAAAAAAAGTGTAGTTCTGGCAACCTCTATGACTCAGACCTTTCTACTCCTTAAGAGACCTTGCTTTCAACTATAGGGACCCAATAACTGTTCAGCACCAAAATGAGAGGCGAGGACTTTCAGCCTTGGGGCACACATTATACCAGAGCAAGATGGTCAGCATGGTGCCCGCTGCTGGGCCAGCAGGTCCGGAAGGAGATCAGGAACTAGACAGTCCACTAACCCTGCTGATAACTACCATCTGGCCCAGAGGAGAACCCTGCAAGGGACTATGAGCTCCTCGCTGACAGGCAGGATCTGAGAGTGCCGAGAAAGCACCCGTGGAAACACTGACAGAGATGCTTCAGAGCTACGTCTCACTGTGAGCACACAGCCAGGACCCAGCCCACACTGTCAGATGTCCTGGTCACACTTGTTGAGATGGGTTTCAATGTGGACACTCTCCCTGCTTATGCCAAATGGTCTCAGAGGATGCTCATCAGTGCTCCGCCAGTGACCCCCAAGGCCTTCACTGCAGAGCAGAACCGGCCCCACCTGCCGTACATCCCCAGCCATTTTCCTGAACTTCTCAATCCGCACACCTACATCAAAGCCCCGATATACCACGAGCCTGTGTCAGACTAGCAGGTCCTTCAGGAGAAGGCTGCATCCCAGAGTCACGCCGTGGAGTGGGCACTCACCTGTTTTATGGCCAAGACGGGTGAGACCCAGAGTCTTTCCAAAGATGATGTCAGCACATTTCCACTGACTGCAGCCAGACCTTTCCCCACCCCCTACCTGACAGCTCTTGCTCTGTCTGAGCTGCAGATGCAACAAGTGGAAGAGATGGACTCCTCAGAGCCGGATGGGCAGACAGACACAGAGAACCTTGCTCTTCATATCAGCACGGACGATTTGGAGCCAGGAAGGAGAACACCTCTCTCCTGCAGCAGCACTCCTCCCTGTGGGGAAGCTGGAATGGGGAGAAGAACATCGTCGATCACCCCTATCCGAGACCTGTGAAGAAACCCAAGATCTGCAGGGAGAAGTTCTTCTTGTGAGCTGAGAAAGAAGCCTGGCTTGTGCAGGCATGTGGACACCATCCGCCCAGGGGAGTTAGAGGCACTCAAGGGAAGAAGAGAGGGTGACTTCCTCGTGGCCAGCCGAGGCTGCAGAGTGGGATCAGGCGTGATTTTAATAGCAAACCTTACGTTAAGATTACCTGTCTTCACTGGATGAGTGGGTTGAAGAAGATCCAATGATAACAATGAGGTTTTCTTAATCAACCAGGCCATACCATGGGACGTTTCGGCAGCTGGTGACCTCATTTATCCTAGGGCTTGATTTCTTTGAATCCTGGGAGACCAGGGAAGGTGACAGTAGAGAAAGGGTTCTTTGCTGCTTTGCTTGCTACCAGGAAGGCTGTTTGCCCAGTGTGTATTTTAGGATATCTGGATCCTTTTTCTTGCAACTTGTGGCATCAATTTATCACCCCAGAACTTCCTTATTTCTCTCCTCACCTGGGCTCCAAGTGCCCTGCTGAGCTGACGGAAAGTGACTTTGTAGCTGCCTCAACACATTGGAAACAGGAGGCCCAAACGTCACAGCTTTGATCTGGGGCTGGCAGGAGTCAGGAGCCCTGAGTAGATAGGTTCATGTGGAGGAGAAGGACACGTCGGGGCAGCTCTTACTCTCTGGTTAGCATTTGATGGAAGCTCCCTGCAAAAGGTCGGCACTCCTGAAAGATGTGTCATTTATTGTCCCTCTGTGGGATGTGTGCTTGGGAACTACGAAGTCCTGCCCCCTCCTGGGAAAAGAGGTTTTCTCTGACAGAGCCTAGAGTGTTAGATATATTATGCTGTGATTGGATAGAGGAGCCATAGATTTTAAACAATAGGGAAAGGGTTTGGTGGAGTGGGGGTGGGAATTTGAGGGCTGGCCTTGGCCTTGTACTCTGAAAGCTGAGAAAGCTGTCCAGTCCGCAGGGAGGCTGGGCGGATGCAAGGCCTCGTTCCCACCGTGGTGGAAGTGGGCTGAGGGGAGCTACAGGCCATGCCCAGGAGTTTTCCGAGAAGCAGGTCTGAAGCTGTCCAACCTCTTTGCCTCATGGGGAGAGAAGACTGCATCCTGGATGTGTCCTACAAACCAGAAAATGAGCTTTTGAGAAAGATGCTGGGCAAGCTGATATCCTTTGGCTGCACTGAGAAGGAAGAGATGTTAAAACCAAATGCAGGAAAGAAAAATGCCAGGGACATCTGGAAGTTAACACAAGATGAGCAAGTTGTCCCCTAGGTTAGAATACTCATGTCCATATTTAACTTTATTTATATCCCTGCTTGGCTTCCACAGTCACCTCTTAATCTTCCATTCTGTTGGTGAATTTGAAACTTTGAAAAACTTGGAGACGGGACAGCAGTCCACATGTTCCTCCCACCTCACTGTCATCCAGGGCACTCTGTCCCTCTGCCTGCAAGGAAAGCTCTGCTTATAAGAAACTTGGATTCCCCAACTCTGGACCGAATGGGAGTTTTTCAAGTCTGTAGTGACCTGACAGTCTTCCAGTTGAAAGCAGTTAGACTGGCTGTGTGGACCCCTTAGAGTTTGTGACTTGGTTCATGGCAATTCTGGGCCTAGTGAGTTGAAATACAGTCACAGCTCTGAGCCACAGCAGATGCCAGCTTGCTGTTGTCACTGCTCCTGGGAGCGGTCATCCCAGTCTGTATTTCTGCAGTCCTTGGTTGTCACTACTACCCAAAACAAAACCTGGCGATGCCCTTGTGCTAAGGGATAAGGCAGATTGGAAAAGGGTTGCTATTTGTGCCATTGAGATTTTGGAGGCTGGACTGATGTAATTCTGTTCTGGATGAGAGACACTGGAAAATGGTTAGACAACTTGAAACACTGACCCAACTGTTGTGTAAAAACTGCATAATTATCAAAGTATATTTATAACTTTATATTTTTATGACTTTGGGGGACTTCTTAGAGGAAAAAAGTAGTAAATAGAGCCAGATCAAAAGCATTATTTATGAAAAGCCCATAACGAAAAAGTTCATAAGAAAAACTTGGTAAACAAGAAAAAAAAAAAAAAAAGGATTTTTAGCCTTGTAGTTGTTTGCTGTTAAACTCTGCCCTCTACTGGTAATCACATGTAACAACAGTGCAGCATTTGGCTACAATTCAGTTTCTAAATATTTCGGGAGCTTTTAATATTAAAGGTAATAGTGTCTCATGATATTATATTTCAACTTCATTAATAAGGGCTGCGTTTACAATATATAAAGAGGCAAGTGGTTTTCATTGGCTTCATATAAGGCAGATTAAAATTGCCGAGGTATTTTATTATTGGAATTAATTGTCTAACATTCTTGAACAAAGAGCTCTAAAGTGCTGTAATACTGTATGTAGATTTTTGAGGTGGGGGATTGTTGTTTGGCCTGAAGTTTTACCTGCGGTAATCAAGAAGTTTCCTTGTAAGATCTTTTATTTGAATTGTGACTTGACAGCTGAACAAACTGGCAGGTTGGCCAGAAGGAAGCTGGTATTAGGTGAGGCAGAAGACAGACATCAACACGTTTGAGATTGATGGAGAAGACTCCATGCCTGTGGGACAGACAGCACGTGCCCAAGCTGACTGCAGCAGCAGAGAGTGGTAGGAGGAGTCTTACGGGAAGCAGTCGGTACTTCTTATTTCTTGAATGGGAAAATAGTTTGGAAGCTTCAAGTGTTGGGAAATTCTGAGAAGATGGTCAAATTGTTAACAGAACAAGGCTAAATTTGTGAAGAATTTTGTTTATTTATTTATTGCCAAAATAGTGTATACATACTGCTTTGCAACTTGTTTTTTTCATTGGACATCATTCCACGTTAAGTATGTGGGTCCACTTCCTTCTTTCGAATGGCTATTTCCATTGTATGAAATACAGT
>NW_007732323.1:132773-135873 GCF_000696425.1 Galeopterus variegatus | reverse complement strand
TCACTCATTGGTGGGAGCTAAAAAAAAAAAACAACAAACAAATTAATTCACCCACATACACACACACACACAAAAAAACCGGGGGTGGGGGTGAGGAAGAAGATATAACAACTATACTTTCATGAAGTTGTTACAACAAGCAAATGGAAAGGACATTCTTGGGGGGGAGGGGAGAGAGGGAGGAGGGAGGGAGGTGTCGGTGATGGGCCATAATAATCATATACAGTGTATATTGACAAAATAAAAATTTAACAAAAAAAATAAAAATAAAAAAATAAAACTCTATCATTTTAAAATGTAATTAGAAAAAAATGTATTCAGTTCAAACTATGAAACAACAAACATTGAACAGGTATTTTATTTCTCTTAATTCCTACAGATCAAGAAAGCACAAAGATTTGAATCCAGACTCCTCAAAATGGAATTTCTAATGCCCTCACTCCCACTTTCTCCCAAGAGAAGAGAACAAATCAATTCTAGTTCATGTTTTTCTTCCTGGCCAAGGGAGAAAGTATTCATCATTCTCCGGGCAGAATGTCATGTGGTTTCCTTGAATCATGCTTTGCTTTCACATTTTGCTATTTGATAAAAGTTTCCCTGGAGACTTTTTGGATGAAGAGATCATCTTTCCAAAATAAATGTGTTCATCTTTTTTACTGCAACACAGAATTCATTTGAGATCTTGGTGAGAGAAATGGCTTATAGCCTATAGTGACTACAAGATTGGTTTATGACCAGGTGATCTGGCTCCACCATCCCTTCTTTCTCTTCAGGAGTTCTAGCAAAACTACCTAAATCTTAGCTATATGGTTTTCTATTAAGAATCTGCAAGTAATCACCTAGGAATCCCAGGTTCATTGTCCAAGTGCTGTCTTGACTGAGCTGAAAGCCTGGACAAATCCTAATTTCATAGGTCACTGGTTATAGAATCCTAGAACTAGGAGTCTTAGAGTCCAACCATATCATCTTAGAAAAGGGAAACTGAGGATCAGAGAGGGGAAATCACTTATACCGAGTTACACAGAAAATCAGTGTCGGAGCTAGGATTATAAGGCAAGCTTCTTGATTCCCAGTCTAGTGCATTTTATACTGTCTCCTCATCACCAATGAAAACAACTTCTGCATGGTTATGATCTTGGTAGGGTGGTTTCTCTGTTGTAGAACAGACAGGCGCTATGTCCCCACAGTGGTGTAAGGGGAAGGTTAAGGGCTTCTTTCTATTGACCTTTGCCCAAATTTAGGCAGGTTAAACTTTTCCTCCTGAATCAACTATTTTGTTAAAGACACACTTTTTTTCTATGCAGATAGATAGGACTGATAAGTCAGCAGAGAGACAGATATCTCATTCAGGTTCCTTTGTTACATGCTGTGTTGTCATAGAATGGTGTTTCCATTCTTGAAGTATTTATTTTCTTCTGTGTGCATAATTACAAATTAAGGTTTTAAAGGCAGATAGTATGGAAATTAATCATGCATACACTGTTAAGCTAAACTACTTGGGTTCAAAACTTGGCTCCCTCCATTTATTAACTGCTTGACTTTGGGCAAGTATTTTAATCTCTCTGTGCTTAGTATCCTCATCCTTAAAATGGGGATAATAATGGTATCTACCTCATCTCAATTAAGGTTCTATCAGAGAAGCAGAACCATTATAAGTGATAGAGAATAAGGGATTTTATTATAAGGATTAGACATTATGCAATGTATTTTAAAAATTTCCCTTGAGACATATGCTTTGACCCATGGATTATTTGTAAGTGTGTTCTTTAGTTATCAAGTTTCCAGAGATTTTTACTATTATTTGTCTCTATTGGTTCCCAATTTGATTCCATTGTGATGAGAGAACGCACTATGTGTTATATAAATTCTATTAAATTTGGACTTCCGGTCAAGATGGCGGAATAGACAGTCCCCAGTGTCACTCTCTCCCACAAATCAACCAATTTAGAACTACAAAAATATAACATCAAGTGCATATGGAGCAGGGAGACGTCCAGCAGGGGAGGTTGAAGCTCTGCAGAGACACATCACTTGCGGGGCCGCCACCATGCAATCCAGCAGGTAGGCCTCACTGCCACCACCCGGCTCCATTCCCAGCCCAGTCCAGTGTGCATGGAGCAGGGAGATGTCCAGCAGGGGAGGCAGAAGCTCCACAGAGATCACACACCCTGTGGTGCCGCTACACAACCCAACAGCCCAGCCCAGTGCATGTGGATCAGGGAGTCGTCCAGCAGGGGAGGCAGAAGCTCCGCAGAGACCATACACCCTGCAGTGCCACTGCCGTGTGATCCAGCAGTCCGGCCCAGTGTGCACAGAGCAGGGAGACATCCAGCAGGGGAGGTGGAAGCTCTGCAGAGACCACACGCCCTGCGGGGCCACCACCACATGATCCAGCAGCCTGGCCCAGTGCGTGTGGAGCAGGGAGACTTCCAGCAGGGGAGGTGGACGTCCAACAGGGGAGGTGGAAGCTCGGCAGAGACCACACACCCTGCAGTACCGCCCCATGACCCAGCAACCCGGCCGAGTGCATGCTGACCAGAGAGGTGGCTACCCAGAGAAGCCCAAGACACAAGGCAACCACACAGGCAAGGCACTAGTGGCCAACTGAGCAGACACTGAGGTAGCCATACCAAATTGGCAACCCCAGCAACATCCTAGTCAGACAATAGTGTCAAACGTGTGGTCTGTGAAACCCCCAGCCACAATGACTAAACAACAAAGAAAAGATACCAGAAATATGAAAAATCAAGAAAGTACACCACCAAAGGGTAAAAACTATCAAGCTCTAGATACTATAGAACAAGAAGCCATTGAAATGTCTGACAAGGAATTTTGAGTGATAATTCTAAGGAAACTGAATGCGATATAAGAAAACTCAGCTAGACAACATGATGAAATGAGGAAAAGTATACAGGATCTGAAAGAAGAAATGTACAAGGAAATCAATGCCCTGAAGAAGAATGTAGCAGAGCTTGATGAGCTGAAGAATTCATTCAACGAAATAAAAAACACAACAGAGAGTTTAACCAACAGGCTTGCAGAAGCAGAAGACAGAACTTCTGATGTAGAAGATGGGCTGTTTGAAATAACACAGGCAGAC
>NW_007732323.1:130916-132226 GCF_000696425.1 Galeopterus variegatus | reverse complement strand
ACCTGAAAGAAGAAATGTACAAGGAAATCAATGCCCTGAAAAAGAATGTAGCAGAGCTTGATGAGCTGAAGAATTCATTCAATGAGATTAAAAACACAACAGAGAGTTTAACCAGAAGGCTTGAAGAAGTAGAAGAGAGAACTCCTGACCTTGAAGATGGGCTGTTTGAAATAACACAGGCAGACCAAAAAAAAGAAAGAAAGAAAAAAGAATTAAAAGCATTGAAGGAAATCTAAGAGAGATATCAGAAAAAAAGAATCAAAAGCATTGAAGAAAATCTGAGAGAGATATCAGACAACCTTAAGCACTCTAATATTTGAGTCATGGGTATTCCAGAAGGGGAGGAAAAAGGAGATTGCACTGAAAACATATTCAACAAAATAGTGGCAGAAAACTTCCCAGGTATTGGAAAGGACACAGATCTTCAGATTCAAGAAGTTCAAAGATCCCCAAACGTATTCAACCCAAAAAGGTCTTCTCTAAGACATGTTATAGTCAAGTTGGCAAAACTCAAAGACAAAGAGAGAATCTTAAAAGCTGCAAGAGAGACACGTCAAATCACCTATAAGGGAGCCCTAATCAGACTAACATCAGAATTTTCACCACAAACCCTAAGAGCCAGAAAGGAATGGGATGAAATATTCAAAATACTAAAAGACAGAGATTGCCAGCCAAGAATATTCTACCCCACAAGGCTATCCATCTGAAATGAAGGGCAAATAGTATATTTCTCAGACAAACAAAAACTGCGGGAGTTCACCACCACACGACCACCCTTACAAGAAATGCTCAAGGGAGTACTGTGGTTGGTACCTGAAAAATAACTACCACTGCCATAAAAACCCAAGAAAAATCGAAACCCACTAGTATAATAAAAATGGCATTTATGAAGAGAAAACAAACAAACAGAAAGGGTATCTACAACCTAAAGAATCAACAAATACAGAAAACAAACAGTACATCAGAAAGAAAGGAACAAAAGACACCTAAGATATCCAAACAGTAATCAATACAATGCTAGGAATAAATCAAAATTTTTCAATAACAACTCTTAATGTAAAAGGCTTAAATCCCCCAACCAAAAGACACAGACTGGCTGACTAGATTAAAAGGGAGGACCCAACTATATGCTGCCTTCAANCAATGTTGGAGCAGCCAGATTTATAAAGCAAACTCTATTAGACCTAAAGAAGGAAATACACTAATACCATAAAAGCAGGGGATCTGAACACCCCACTATCAATATTGGAGAGATCATCTAGGCAAAGAATCAGCAGAGAAACACAAGATCTAAACAACATTCTAGACCA
>NW_007732323.1:128977-129916 GCF_000696425.1 Galeopterus variegatus | reverse complement strand
TCCAGGATAGATCACATGTTAGGTCACAAATCAAGTCTCAACAAATTCAAAAACATTGGAACTGTCCCATGTATTTTTTCAGAACACAATGGATTTAAATTAGAAATCAATAACAAACGAAATTCTGGAAATTATACAAACACATGGAAATTAAACAGAATTCTACTTAATGACATATGGGTCCAAGAAGAAATCAAACAGGAAATCACGATAACTTCGTATAATGTATGCTTTACGAAGTTATTACGTATGGGACCAAGAAGAAATCAAACAGGAAATCAAAAAATTTATTGAAACTAATGAAAATAATGATGCATCACAACAAAACCTGTGGGATACTGCAAAAGCAGTACTAATGGGGAAATTTAATACACTGAATGCTTACTTCAGAAGAATGGAATGATGGCAAGGGAACAACCTAACACTTCACCTTAAAGAACTAGAAGAACAAGAACAATCCAAACCCACAGTTAGCGGACAGAAAGAAATCATTAAGATCAGAGCAAAACTTAATAAAATTGGAACCCCCAAAACAATACAAAAGATCAACAAATCAAAATGTAGGTTTTTTTAAAAGATAAATAAAATTGATGAACCATTAGCACGGCTAACTAAAAAAAGAAGAGAGAAGATCCAAATAACGCAAATTAGAAATGAAAAAAGTGATATTACAACTGATACATCTGAAATACAAGGAATTATTCGAGACTACTATGAACAACTATGTACCAAGAAATTTGAAAATCTGGAGGAAATGGATAAATTTCTGGACACATACAAGCTCCCAAAACTGAGCCAAGAAGATGTAGAAAATCTGAACAGACCAATAACAATAAAGGAGATTGAAGCTGTTATCAGAAGGCTCCCAACAAAGAAATGCCCAGGACCAGGTGGATTCACAGCAGAATTTTACCAAACATTCAAAGAGGAATTGACACC
>NW_007732323.1:125317-128025 GCF_000696425.1 Galeopterus variegatus | reverse complement strand
TTCTTTACAAACTATTCCAAAAGATTGAAACAGATGCAAATCTCCCAAACTCATTCTATGAAGCAAACATCACTCTGATACCAAAACCAGGTAAAGATACGACTAAATAAGAACACTGCCAGCGGATATCCTTGATGAATATAGATGCAAAAATCCTCACTAAAATACTAGCAAACAGAATACAGCAACACGTACATAAAATTATTCACCACGATCGAGTGGGATTCATCCCAGGGATGCAAGGTTGGGTCAACATACACAAATCAATAAATGTGATACACCATATTAATAAAATCAAACACAAGGACCAATGGTCGTCTGTATAGATGCTGAAAAAGCATTTGATAAAATTCAACATTCATTCATGACAAAGACCCTCTATAAATTAGGTATAGATGGAATGTACCTCAACATAATTAAAGCCATATATGATAAACCCACTGCCAATATCATCCTGAATGGATGTCCACTCTCACCACTCCTATTCAACATAATGTTGCAAGTACTAGGCAGAGCAATCAGAGAAGACAAGGAAATTAAGGGCATCCAGACTGTAAAAGATGAAGTCAAACTGTCCCTGTTTGCAGATGACATGACCCTATATATCGAAAAGCCTAAAGCATGTACAAAAAAATTTTGGTGTTGATAAATGATTTCAGCAAAGTAGCAGGATACAAAATCAACACACAAAAATCAGTAGCATTTCTGTTCTCCAATAGTGAACGTGCAGAAAGAGAAATCAAGAAAGCTTGCCCATTTATAATAGCCACCAAACAAATAAAATACTTTGGAATTGAGTTAACCAAGGACATGAAAACTCTATATAATGAGAACTAGAAATCACTGCTGAGAGAAATTAGAGAGGATACGAGAAGATGGAAAGATATCCCATGCTCGTGGATTGGAAGAGTCAACATTGTGAAAATGTCCATACTACCCAAAGTGATATACAAATTCAATGCAATCCCAATCAAAATTCCAATGACATTTTTCTCAGAAATGGAAAGAACTATCCAGACATTTATATAGAGTAACAAAAGACCACACATAGCCAAAGCAATGTGAGTAAAAAATAAATAAATAAATAAAATTGGAGGCATATCACTATCTGACTTTAAACTATACTACAAAGCTATAATAACCAAAACAGCATGGTACTGGCATAAAAATAGACACACTGATCAATGGAATAGAATAGAGAATCCAGAAATCAACCCACACACCTATAGCCATCTGATCTTTGACAAAGGCACTAAGCCTATACACTGGGGAAGAGACTGCCTTTTCAGCAAATTGTGCTGGGATGACTGGATATCAGTATGCAGGAGAATGAAACTAGACCCATTCCTCTTACCATATACTAAAGTTAACTCAAAATTGATTAAATAATTAAATATACACCCTGATACAATAAAACTTCTTAAAGAAAACATAGGAGAAACTCTTCAGGAAGTAGGACTGGACACAGAGTTCATGAATACGACCACAAAAGCACAGGCAATGAAAGGAAAAATAAACAAATGGGATTATATCAAACTAAAAAGCTTCTGCACAGCAAAAGTAACAATTAACAGAGTTAAAAGAAAACCAACAGAGTGGGAGAAAATATTTGCAAAATATACATCTGACAAAGGATTAATATCCAGAATACACAAGGAACTGAAACAACTTTACAAAAAAAAAAAAACAAAAAAACCAAGCAACCCAATTCAAAAATGGGCAAAAGAGCTAAATAGGCATTTCTCTAAGGAAGATATACAAATGGCCAATAGACATATGACAAAATGCTCCACACCACTCAGCTTTCAGGAAATGCAAATCAAAACCACACTGAGATACCATCTCACCCCAGTTAGGATGGCTCATATCCAAAAGACTGTGAACAATAAATGCTGTGAACAATAAAGGTTGCAGAGAAAAAGGAACTCTCGTACATTGTCGATGGGACTGCAAAATGGTGCATCATCTATGGAAAATGGTATGGAGGTTCCTCACACAATTGGAGATAGATCTACCATATGACCCAGCTATCCCACTGCTGGGAATATACCCAGAGGAATGGAAATCATCAAGTCAAAGGTATACCTGTTCGTCAATGTTCATCGCAGCACTCTTTACAATCGCTAAGAGTTGGACCCAGCCCAAATGTCCATCATCAGATGAGTGGATAAGGAAAAGATGGTATATCTACACAATGGAATACTACTCAGCTATAAAAAAGAATGGAATACTGCCATTTGCAATGACATGGATGGACCTAGAGAGAATTATATTAAGTGGAACAAGTCAGGCACAGAAAGAGAAATATCACATGTTCTCACTTATTTGTGGGAGGTAAAAATAAATAAATAAATAAACAAAAAAACCGGGGAGGGGGGATGGGGAGAAGACATAACAATTACAATTCCTTGTAATTGATGTGACAAGCATACAGAAAGGACATTGTTGGGAGTGAGGGGGGAGAGAGAGGTGGGAGGGAGGTTTCGGTAATTGGCCACAATCATCAACCACATTGTATATTGACAAAATAAAATAAAATAAAATATTAAAAAATAAGTAAATAAAAAATTAAAAAAAAAACAAATGTGAAAGTTAAATAAAATAGCCTTAAAGAGTCCAAAAGACACTGAAAGATAAATGCTGGCATGGTTGCGGAGAAAAAGGAACTCTCATGCATTGTTGGTGGGAATGCAAAGTGGTGCAACCGG
>NW_007732323.1:99480-124637 GCF_000696425.1 Galeopterus variegatus | reverse complement strand
AAAAATAAATAAAATGTTTGGACCACAAAAAAACAAAAAAAAAAAAAAGTAGGGTATTTTGGAAAAAAAAAAAAAAAATTTTGGGCCCCAAAAAAAAAAAAAAAAAAAAGAGTCCAGAAAAAATTCTGTTAAATTTGTTGAGGTTTGTTTTATGGCCTACGATATGGCCTATCTTGACATATGTACATGGGAAGTTGAAAATAATATGTATTCTATAATCATTATGTTGGGTAAGGAGAGGGTTGGGTCCTTGTCCATACTGGGGTGAAGTGGAAGTCCAAGTTCCCCACTGGCCTCCACTGACACTGTGGAGGGGCACCTCATTCCTGGCTGCCTAGTGATGAAAGTCTGATCTTCTTGCTTGGTTTTATCTTGGCACCACCTCAGCTTGGGAGTTGGGCCGCCTCATTACAACCTTGTGAATGTGGAAGCCTAAGTTGTCTATTCATCCTTTAATTGTGGGGGTGGGGCAGAGCCACAGGTTGTTTTTGTTGTTGTTGTTTTGTGGTGTATGGCTGGAATAGATAATATTGTCTAAATTTTTTCTCTCTTGCTAGGCTTCTTCTTTCCTGGTTTTCTGGCAAGAAAGACCACACTTATGTTGGGGCTTATTTTGTCTGTATAATTGGTATTACTGGGTTACTGGCTTCTTCAGCGACAAATCTGATGTATATGAGGCAAAACAAAAACCCAGGGCCCTCACCTCCCTGTCATTGCTTAGGTCCCAAGGTTCTCAATTGCTGTCCTTTATTCTTTCCACCCTTTAGAATCTTCTTATATTTGTTTTCATGTAATTTTAATTATTGTAGTTGCGCTCCGTCTACTGAATATTCCTGGAAGCAGAAGTCCCAAATACGTTTCTGAAGACATCACTTTTATGATCATTTCTCTTCACAGCCTCATAAATAGCTAATTCCTGATTGCTTTTCCATGGTACAGGGAAGCAGAAGAAGAGACGTTTAGAGCAGAAGGCCTTATCTGAGAGTTTGATACTGAGCACATGGTCGGAGATTAGGACTCAGGAAAAAAATGTGACAGCAGAAAATGGAGCACTAAAGAGATCTGGGATTGTGATGGTCCATAGGGAGGTAAATATACTCTGATGAAGATAAGTACATATGTAAATAAATGTGGCAGGGAGGAAGAGCCTGGGATATACTGCTTTCTAACACATCATATACTCACCAATCTAGTTTATTGTCTCTCTCTCCCTACTAGTATATAAGCTCAATGAGGGCAGGAATTTTTGTCTTATTTGTCTACTAGTGTATCCCTAGAGCCCAGAATGGTGTCTGGCATGTAGTAAGCTCCCAATAAATATTTGTTGAATGAATGTACAGTGAACAAATGGCTTAGAGTTGGGAGACCTAGATTCTGGTCCTGACGTTTCCACTAACTAGAGATCTCAACCAGGCCACATTCCTTTTTCTGGGCTCAGTTTCTGAAGTTATGAAAGATGAAGATTGTAGTAAAATATCACTTGGGTCCTTTTGTCCTTTATTATTCAATACTTCTATGAATATTTAAACCTTTTCTATAACTTGTCTACGATATCTATTCATTCATTTACTTGTTTTCACTCACTCATTCAGTAACCTATCCATTCACCTCCCCATCCATCCATCCATCCATTCAACATTGCTTCAATACTGACTATGTGCCAAGGCTTTCAAGATGTACAAGGATTTGTATCAGAGAAAGAGAAGGTGATTAAAATTGTGCAGGGTGTTACTATGGAGAAGTATGGAGTACCATGAAGTATATAACTGTGCTTTGTGCTGAAACTTGAAGAAAGATTAAGAATTAAATAAGTCAGGGCAGTGGAGTTGCAGAAGTGGGTAGAGCATTACAAGCAGAGGGAACAACAGATATAAAGGCCTGAGGCAGATAAAAGCTTTACCTGTGTAAGGGAGAGAGAGAAGTGGTGGAGGAGTTTAGTGAGGTAAATAAGGGCAGTGTGGTTATCAGATAAGTTTCAAGAGGCAGACAGGCACCCATAAGGCCTTAAAAGAGTGCTAAGAGACCAACCGTGTGCAAGAGACCAACCATGTGCACATCTTATCATTCTTTCAGCTACTTGAGGAAGAATGGATGGAATGGTGGGTGGAGGAGGTTCCACTAACTTCCTCCTAGCTCCTCTCTCTGCTTTTGTATTTCTTTCTTGAAAACTTGTTATAGGAGAAAAGAGTAGTAGGTGACATTGTTGGATGAGATTCAAGAAAGGAACATTTGGTTAAAAGTTATTAGGCTTGTCACAAGACTGACTGCTCCGTAGGTCACTCCTCATAAAACCATTTGGGTGAATCTAACTTCTCAGAAGGGGCCCTTGAGCTCATCAAGCTCTACCAGAGAATTACTCAAACATTTTATCAGTAATTCTAGATACTTTCCAAAAGGGGCTATTAATAACATTGTATAGCAAAGTTCTGCACCAGATCATCTTCATATTTTAAATAATTTCCTTTTTTAATTATAAGAAAACTAGAAATGGTAGTAGTCATAATAGTTAAAATTATTGAGCATTTATCATGTGGCAGACACTTTAATAATGAATTTCCATGCATTATTTCATTTATTGTGTGCCAGACACTCTTCTAAGAGTTTTACATAATTCATTAAAGAGGTAGGAACCATTATTATTCCCATTTTACAGACGAGGAAACTGAAACCTAGAGGAATAAGTTTGTTGTTCAAGGTCCCCTAGATTGTAAGTGGGGAACTCATAATTCATACTTAGGCAGTCTAACTTCAGGAGTTGGGACCTCAACTACATGGCTGGGTATTGGCCTAAGTCAACATGGGCTGCCAATGCCAAGATACAAGAACATAGAGGTAAAAATGCCAGGAGCTGACAGGTAGACACCAGAATCTAGTTACTGAACTAGGAATTGGGGAGAAGGACAGACTCAAATACTGGGTCATCCTAACTGAATGTGACTGATTTGAGCACCAATATTGGTGGGGTATTCCTGAGTCAAAAGCCAACAAGAACAAACCAGTGGTTGGAATGGAAACATCATTATCTTCCATGAGTCTGCAGTCATTCTGGTTGGCTGTGGTAGTTTGAATACATGTTGCCTTTGAAATCCTGGTGTCTCTGCCCCCAATAAGTTGCCCAAATGTAAGGGAAGCTTCTGTATTTGTCGGGGTAGGGAGAAGCAAGAGAGGTGGAGTAGAGAAAGGGTACAAAGCAAGAGGAGGTAAAGGAATAATGAAGCATAGTGAAGAAAGGTCTCTTCTATTACTATTATTTGAGTTCCACTTTCTCCTTCTTTCATTCTACTATTTCTACTTTATTGCCTGAATCATTTGCTTCCAGTACCAGATTCCCCATGGAGAATTCTCCTCCACTCACCTGTATCTCAAAGGTACCTTTGAGATAATAAGTGTTTTTTATCAGTGGTTCTAGTGCACTTGAAACATGTCAAAGACCAGAGAAATACAAATAATACCCAGAAAGAAGGACTGGAGGACTGGAAACCACCTAACCTGTTGGGAACATAGTTGAGAACCAGGTAATAAGGAAGAAAAAGAGCCTCTGAAAAATCAAATTAGGTTGAAATGAGAGCCTGCAGTAGAGCTTCCTTCTGTGTGAGAAATGCATTTGTTTTAGGATATGGATTATCTATTTACTTTTTAAACGTGCACTGATTTTTAAAACCTTTTATTTGGGGATAATTGTAGCTCTGTGCAGTTGTATGAAATAATACGGAGATATGCTGAGTGCATTTTACCTGTTTCCCCCAGTGATGACATCTTGCATAACTACAGAATGTATCACACCAGGAAACTGATACTGATACAATCCACCTATAATATTCAGATTTACCCAGTTTTACTTAGACTCGTGTGTGTGTGTGTGTGTGTGTGTGTGTGTGTGTGTGTTTACTTCTATGCAGTTTGATCACATGAGCAGATTTGTGTAACCATCACCACAGTGAAGATTCAGTACAGTTCCATAACCACAAGTATCCTCTGTGTTGCCTTTTTATGACAAAACTCACCTCTCTCCCATAATCTTCACCCTGTTCATAACCCCTGGCAATCACAAATATGTTTTCCATTTCTGTAAGTTAATAATTTCAAAAGTTATATAAATGGAATCATGCAATATGTAACATGTTGGTATTAACTTTTTTTCACTCAGCGTAATTCCCTGAAGAGTAATCCAAGTCGTTGCTTCTGTCAGTAGCTCATTTCTTTTTACTAGTAGTAATATAAGTAATATCCTTTTAGTAATATCCCATTTTATGAATATAGCATGGTTTGTTTAACCCTTTACCTGCTCAAGGACATCTGGGTTTTTTAACGGTTTGGGCTATTATGAATAAAGCTGCCATGGATATCTATGCAGGTTTTTGTGTGTTCATGATATTTAGTTACCTGAGATAAATGCTCAAGAATACTCTTGCTGGGTTGTATGGTAGTTGCATGTTTTGTTTTATAAGAAACTGGAAAACTGTTTTCCAGAGTGGCTGTACCATTTAGATTCCCAATAGCAATATGTGAGTGATCCAATTTCTCTGCTTCTCCCCAGCATTTTTTGTTGTCACTATTTTTCATTTTCTCCATTCTGATAGGTATGTAATAATATATCATTGTGGTTTTAGTTTGTATTTCTCTGGTGATTAATGATGTCAAACATATTTTCATATGTTTATTTGTCATTTGTATATCCTTTTCAGTAAAATGTCTTCTCATGTCTTTGCCCATGTTCTACCTGGATCATTTGGTTTTTACTATTGAGTTTTGAGAGTTCTTTATACGTGCTAGATAATAGTCCTTTGCTAGACATACGGGTTGCAAATATTTTCTCCCTATCTTGTCTTTTTATCCTCTTGACAGGGCCTTTGTAGAGCAAAAGTTTTTAATTTTGATGAAGTCCAGTTTATCAAAGTTTCCTTTTCTGGACTGTGCTTTTGTGGATTGTCAAGGTTAAGAAACCTTTGCCCATCCCTAGATCCTGAGGATTTTCTCTTTATTTTTAATCTCTAAAATTTACAATTTTGGCTTTACATTTAAGTCTATGATCCATTTTGAGATAGTTTCTGTTTAAGGTGTGAGGTTTTGATCAAGGTTCATTTTTATGTAAAAAGGCATCCAAGTGCTCCAACACCATTTGTCTACCCTTCCTCCATTGAATTGTTTTTGTATCTTTGGCAAAAGTAAGTTGGGCATATTTGTGTGGATCTATTTCTGGCTTCTCTCTTCTGTTCCATTGATCTATGCATTTATCCCTCCACCAATACAACATTGTCTTGATTACTTTAGCTGTATAATAAGCCTTCATATCTAGTAGAGTGATTTCTTCCACTTTATTCCTCTTTGTCAAGGTTATTTTAGTTATTCTAGGGCCTGCCTGTGCCTTTCTATATAAATTTGAGAATGAGCCTGTCTGTGTCTTAAAAAACCTTGCTAGAATGTTGATAAGAATTGCTTAAACCCAACTTAAATCAATCTGGAGAAAACTGACATCTTTTCTATGTTGAGTTTTCCAATCCATGAACACAATGTTTCTCCATTTATTTAGGTCTTCTTTGATTTTTTCTCATTAGCATTGTGTAGTTTTCAGTATGCAGATCCTGTACATGTTGTTCAGCACACCTTAGTATTTCATTTTCATTGGAGCAATTGTAAATGGCACTGTGTTTTTAATTTTAGTTTCCAAATGTTCATTTTTTGTATATAAAAATGTGATTAATTCTTCTGTTTTGGTCTTGTATCCTACAACCTTGCCAATATCTATTTAGTTGTATTCTTTTCATAATTCTAACAATCTTCTGAATCTGGTTTCTAGGCTTGCAGATAATTAGGAGGGAGAGGAATTGTCTCATGCAGGTGCATTTATAGCAGTGCAATGTGAAATTTGACATGAAGGGAAAGGGATGCAGTTTTTTTAGGTGGACATATAAATTTCAAAAGCATAGGGCTCTGGGACTCTTTGGCAAAGGGCCATACAAATTATATTGCCCCTAAACAGTCTTGTATAATTGAGGCTTTTATACAAGGTCATTAAGATTGACCTTGTATAAGAGTCACTTAGGTTTTTAATAGTCCTAAAGAAAAAACGTTGAAACTCTACAAAGATATTTTACCTTAAAAAATGAAGCATATAAAAAATAATTTTAGAAAGATACCTATAGAAATAAGGCTTGGATCAAATTCTCGGTCATTAATGGAGGTAAATGCAGCAATGTTGATTATCCTGACTATTTCATGTCTCAAATATACAGTGTTCTTAGATTTTAGAGTACACGAGGGTACTACAAAAAGTTCATGGAAAAATAGAAGTAAAAGGTAATATGAATCTTTCCATAAACTTTTTGAAGATCCCTCATATATTTACAGATGCATGTACCCCTCCACGCTTCAATGAGTGAATTGATCTGCATTCATTTCAACATGAGAGACTTAGACGAACAGTTGTAGAAGGACTCTTTATTTTAAACTATCCAGTACTGAGTGCCCAGTGGTAATTATAAATCTAACTATTTCACCAGTTTGGATCAGAAGCCTTATCTTTACCATATGTTAGAAGATATGTACTGGGGAAACAGCCAAGTCAATGGGGAAAGAACTGGTGAAGCAAAGGCCAGCAAGATAGGCCATACATCAAGGGAGGGTGGGATGAATATACACTGCAGGATTCATGAGGAACTGGAGCTTCTAGGATATCTTCCTTAACTATAGGATGTGGTTTTAAATTGCCTACATATCTTTCTGCTGAACTTATTTGAATGTTGTTTACACAGGGTTAATATTGGCAGTTCCCTGAGCATGTTTTGAATCTATTTATTGACTTGTGCTCTTTTCCTGGGGTGGTAGAGGAAGTACGTTTTTGGTGGTCATATTATTGCCTTTTGCTCCCCAGAAACTAAAGTCTTGATCTGTTAGACTTTACTGGGCCAGATCTCATCCCCAGGTGACAGTATTAAACAACAACTGGGAAGGAGAAGATGTTCATTTGCAATGCTTTCTCTTTACAACTTTTTCTCCAGTTTTTTAATGCAGTTCTTTATTTACTACTCATGGCTGTTCTTATACCTGAAAATGTAGGTGGCCAGCCAAGTGACAGGATTTCAGAAAAAGTGGAAAGACTATAATTTCTCCTCCCCAAATCTTCCTATCCATTGGCTGAAGCCTGAAATTCCACCATCCCTTCTCTGTCTTTATCTTACTCAACCTCTCAGAAACTTTTGACACAAGTGACCACACCCTCTTTTCTGAAACACTCTCCTCTCTAGACTTTCATGACACCACACTCTCCTGGTTTTTCTCCTTTCTGACAGAGTGCTTCTTTTCTGCTTCTTTGTTGGCTCCCTCTTTCCCCAGTCTCTTAAAGCTGGGGTTTCCCAGGGCATAATTCTGGCCTGATTTCTCTTTTTCATCTATACTCATTATATAGGTCATCTCATTTAGTTTTACGGCTTTTATATCATTTCTATGCAGATGATTCCCAAATTTATATCTCCTTACTATTCCAGACACCAATATCCAATTGGCTTCTTCAGATCTCTTGGATGTTCAATAAATATCACAAACATAATATGCTCAAAACACAATTCACTTGATTCTGACCCCTACTCCCCTCCTTGGCACTGCTCAAACAGATCTGTTCATTATACAATATTTTTCATGTCAATTAATGGCACCACCATTCACCCAAATGCTTAATGCTAAAACCCAAGAATCATACCTGATTTCTTTTTCTCTCACAACTCACATCCAGTCCATCATCAAATGCTCTCAACTTTACATTCAAAGGTATATTTCACATATGCCTACTTTTCTCAATGTCCTCTGTTATCACTCTAGTTCAAGTTATCACCATCGCTATCCTGAACTAATATAATAGTCTCCTTAATGCTTTTCCCAATTCCTCTCTTTTCCTCTTTCACAACCAACCCCAGGACTAATCTTTTGCAAATGTTAATCTATTCTCAAACTCATTTAGTGGCTATATAAGCTCTCTCTCTGATTTCAACTTGAGTCACTCATGTTACTCAATGTCTTATACTGATTCACTGAATTTTAGCTGGATTGTTTTTCTCTCCATGCTATCTCACCCCAAATATTACCTCCTTGGGGGTCTTCCCTGTCTCCCACCCTATCTAAAAGAGTTCCTTCACCCACCACTCTGGTTACTTTATCCCGTTACCCAATTTTATTTTCTTCTTTGTACTTATAACTCTCTGAAAGTACTTGACTATGCTTCAGGCTGAAAAAAAAATTATTTCAAAAAAGGATATGATAAATTAATGGATGGCAACTTTAACCATGTATTTTTGAGTTGGAATTTTTCTTTGATACTTTTATTTTACTATCCCATGGTCAACCATGGCTGAATATATTGCAGTAATAGCTTATGGAATTATTTTTTTTTATCCAGTGGTACTACTTTTTTTTCCCCCAAAGGAAATCTTCTCTGCAACCCCAATAGGTCAAATGGATAAAAATAAAATTTCTCTGGTGATACAGGAAATAGGTGGGGTACTAAGACTGCTCAGTCAGTCTTTCTCTTTAAAATTTCTCTAGAGGCCCCTAAGACTTACCATAGAATCCTGGAGCTCTAAAACATTGCTTGATCCATTGGATAGAGATTTAATAGAATGGAATGCAGGGCCACAACAGTGGGCTGTACCCTCTAGCATATGCTCATTCTAAATATATAACAGGGTACTTTTAAAACAGTACCTTTTCTAAATAGTACTGTACATAGAAAAACAGAATTAAAAGATAATACACATCTTTCCATCAAATTCTTGAGGTATCCTCATATTTAGCAGTAGTAATAGATCCTATATAATTGACCCCATTGAGTTGCATAGCTTGAGAACATGTCATATTTAGACAGATATTAGACCAGGACATTGTTCCATTTACTAAAAACAGGAACTTGCAGCACTGAGGTCAAAGGTTAAATCAAATCATCTACTGAAAGTCAGGGGAAATTACCCTTGAGATTAATGAATGATGCTATGATTCCAAACTACTATTAGTTGAAGAGGAGTTTAATGGAGAAGGTCACCAAATAATTGTTTGTATAGAAAAGATGTTCATGTTCTTCTTTTTCTTTTTTATTTCTTTTTTTATGTTTTTAAAGACGGTGGTAAGAGGATCTTAACCCTTGACTTGATGTTGTCAGCACCACGCTCTCCCAAGTGAGCCACAGGCTGGCCCCATGTTCTTCTTTTTCTTAACAAATCATTGGTGCTTATACAGATGATGATTTCTGCAGTGTTGGGAAACAGGACCTACTGGGAATGGCCAGTTGAGGAGACATGCCTGATCTGAGAGGCCTCACCATCATTAATCAAACACAGATTGTTCTCCCTGCAGGATCATGTCCCTGTAACAGTGGATAGTTCTGAGGCCAAGTTCTCAAGCTGGTCACAACTTGTCTGTATTCTTTCAATAATTGATTCAGAAAATAAGATCCCCAAACTCTTCACTAAGATTATTTCCAGGAACTAGGATGATGTTCAATAGAAAGGGCCATTGAGAGCAACTGAAAAAGTCAATATAGCTATCATCTACCTATGACCTCAATTAAGCTGGCACCCTAATCAAGGGAGACAGTCAGCTTTAATATCTGTCTTGTTAGATAAAGGAAACTTTTAAGCTGTTTACAAACAAATCAAATGATCAGAAATGTTGGGTGTGTTTGTGAAGACACGACTATGAATGCTCTCATCTATTTTTAGCCCAGAGACTGACCTAGAGGATTGTTTAACGGCATTTGGAAATCCTTGGGAGAAAGGACAATTTTTTAACCTCTTTCAAGAACCGTCTAGGTGTAGTACGTACGAAAGCCCCAACGTGATATCACAGCCTGAAGGACTATACCATGTTCTGTCTAGACACTAAGACCTTTTGTTATCAGATCAGAGAACACTCTTCTTGGGTTTCTAGTGATGGCAACATAACCAATCACCTTTCCACAAACAGGATTGAATTAGAAATAGGATTAGTCTGTTTACCAAAATGCACCTGAAGAAAGAAGGCTCAGTGTAACTGTGTACCTTTTTTCCCACCCACTCCCACTACCATACAAAAATGCCCAGTGTGGACAAGCAGTGCTGCTCTCTTCTAAATGTCCTGGCAAGCTTGGCAATAGGGCTCTTAGTGTCTTCAGAGAGGTAGCTCACAAATGACTTTGAGTGTCTAGCCCTTTTGTATCTCTGTTTCTAAGGCAAGTTTTCGCTAACATGTTCTTAAGCCTCCTTATATCATTTTCATGTCTTGTTTTTATAATAACTGCTTTATTGAACTATAATTCACATACCACAAAATTCACCCTTTCGAACTGTATAGTTCAGTGAGTTTTAATATACTCACAGACTTGTGAAACCATCACCACTATCTAATTCCAGAGCATTTTCATCATCCCCCCAAAAAACTCCACACCTATTAGCAGTTACTCTCCTTTTCTCCTTCCTTTCAGCTACTTTTGTCTCTATAGATTTGTCAATTATTGAAATTCTCTAGGTGAATTCTTTTTCTAAAGGTGTTTTCCTAGGATTAGGATAATTCTCAGTTTTCTTTCAAAGCTAGCTTAGAATATTTGGATTCTTGGATTTTGCTTTACTGTAGAAACACCCCAACCACAATCATTTCATGATCTGTATTTTTTTCACCTAGCCCTCTTAAATTCTTCCTCCCTCTCTAACCTGAGAGGCATTATAGGATAGTGGTTTAGAATGTGGTGTTGGGAGTAAGAGAGACCTCCATCATCGTTTTAATTCTTTCACTTACGAAGTCTGTGATCATGGGGCAAGTTATTTACCTCTCTGTGCTTCAGTTTCCTCATGTGTAAAATAGAAATAGTAATAGTACCTACTTCATAGGGTTGTTTTGAAGATTTAGTAACCAAATAAATTAAAAACACATGGCACAGTACCTGGCATACATTAAATACTTACTTAATGATAACTTTTATTATGTCTAAATTACTGGATATGATGTAACCTGGACTGTGTGACTACATGCAGTCATGGCAGGTTTTATATGACATAGTTCAGCAATGACAAGAACATTGAAGATATTGACATACAGAACTAATGTGAGTTTCTTGTACATTACTTCATTTTCATTATACCATCCAAAATTCAGGTCGATTACTTTGCTGAAGATCAAAAATCCCTGGATCTTGTCTTCTCAAATTCAAGCTGAGCCCTCCTAAGCCTGTGGGGACTCTAGAAAGAGAGCAACACAAACCAGTTAACCTAGACAGTTGATTTGCATTCCTTAGAGTCCCAACTGAAATTTTTGGATGGGTTTCAGGGCATCCCATCCAAGGAGGAAAAGGGCTCTTGTCAGCAAGCCTTAGATTTTTCAGCTCTTATGAGACTTAAGAAAAAAGGTTGGCCTTTTAGCTTGGATTTCACAAAGTCCTAGAGAAAAGTCAAGTTTCCCCAAAGGAGAGTGATTTTTCCTTGAGAACTGTCTGTACTATATTGTGGGATATGCATTCACTCTTTACCATTGGAATACAGTAATAGGAATGGCAAGAACAGAAGGGAGCTGTTCCTTCAAAACAGTTGGCTTATGTGTTATAAAACTCTCTGTAAAAAAGAATAGTAAGGCATTGGAGATGAGATTTCACTCCCTTCAGAAAATGACACCACACGGAATGCTGAATACATGTCTCTCTGCAAGAGATGATATTAGTGGCCTAGAAATAGAACTTAGTAAAATGAAGCTCACAGTCATAAATAGACAACCGAAGGCTTGGAAGTGCAGGGAGGGGACTTAATCAGGAAAATGTTCTTTTAATTTTAATGGTTTTTCATAGCAGAGTCACTGAAGAGCTTAGAAAGAGGACTAATGAAAACAGAGGGATGGAAGGTGACAGATGATTCTTGCACCAAGGCCATTGGAATGAAAGAAGAGGTATTGACATATCTGCTTCTCAAAGAAGTTGTGGGTCTGCTGTGTGAACCACAGCCTAGGCCTGCCCTATGTCGTAGGATGCTTTGTTAGAATGTGTATTCCAGTTGGAACAGTGCTGCCTAGAGTTGGACCCTGGGGGTGGTGAACAGAGTAAGACGGCATCTAATAAACTGTCTTAGGAGCTCTGCCTGTTGTTGCTTTGGCTGCTTTGACACAGCATATGGAGCTGGATTTGTTGTGAACTTTGCAGATGACTGAACCAGGGTGCTGGCCAAAATGTGGTGCTGGCAGCCCACAGCAATTCAACTGTGTAATTTAGTGGTTAGGAGCACAGGCCCTGGAATTAATCTACCAGGGTCCTTCCTCTCTTCCTCTTTGCTTACCTCTCCCGCACGTGTTTATTTGAATGCTAAGTCAAATACAGGCACTGTGCTAGACATTGGAGATATAATGTGGAGCGATACTAGATATGGTTCCTTCCACGTTAGGGTTTATAGTCTAGTTGGGGAGTGAACAAACAAATACAAATTGTGGGAACTGTTATGGAAGAAAGAAACGGGGTTTGGTGATGGGGTGAATGGGGCATGTGCAATCAGAGAGCTTTGTAATCTTTACTACCTATTCACTGTTCAAACTTACTCTCTCGTAGTCTAAAATCATCTCACCTGTAAACTAGGGATAACAATAGTACCTTCCTTATAGAGTTTTGTGAAAATTGAAAGAGGTGATGCATATGCAGTACTTGGGTCACTTCTTGGCACTTAGTACTACCGTTGCTACTGCTATTATGAACAATGCCTAGTGGCACTAAACCTTCTCTTCCCCAAACTAAACATCTTGCCTTTCTTCAGCCATTCTTCTCTTGAAATCCTTTCCAGATCTCTCACTGTTTTGGTTGTCTTCCTACTAGACACTGAGGCAGGGGTTTTGAATACTATCTCCACAATATTATAAACTAGAACTGGAAGAAACCCAGCTGAGGTACTGAAAGAGGGATGCTGATGGCAAAGTTGAAGTGCAAACATAGGGGCAGGGTGGGGCTGAGGTAAAATAGCTAGCAAAACAATCTAATCAGTGTTCAGTATTTCCCTAGTCACCTTTCAATGTCCCTCACTTGGTCAGTGGATATTTTTCTCCCCATGTTCAACCAAGATTGTCTCTCCCTACTAAAGCTTATTCCTAAAGGAACTACTATATTTAATTACAGTGATGTGTAAATGAGTAAATTGGCTTACAATATGGGTTGAACAGGTTCACTCCCACCCCCACCCCACCCTGCAGTGTTGGTTTTAGGCACCAAGTAACCCTGGAGAGGATATATTTGTATGCTTTGAGAGTAGCAATACTTATTCTCTTTAATATATTTGTCCGATGGGAAGACCTGATAAACTCACTTTTATGTCTATATTCCAAGTTGGGAGGAATAACCAGTAAAATAGGTAACAGAATAATCAATCATGGCAATGGGGGACAACTGATTGGGCAGCTGTATGTGGGAAAGAAAAAAATGTCTGGGGGTTTATAGTGGGCCACAAGTTTACTAGAAAGCAAGCTCATTTAAAATAGTCACCAAAAAAATAAAATACTTAGGAATAAATCTAACCAAAGAGAAGAAAGATCTCTACAAAGAGAACTACAAATCACTTCTGAAAGAAATTAAAGAAAACACGAAGAGATGGAAAGACATTCGTTGTTCGTGGATTGGAAGAATCAATGTAGTAAAAATGTGCGTACTGTCCAAAGCCATCTACAGATTCAATGTGATTCCCATCAAAATACCAATGACATTCTTCACAGAAATAGAAAAAGCAATTCTAACATTCATATGGAACCACAAAAGACCCCAAATATCAAAAGCAATCCTGAGCAAAAAAATTAAAGCCAGAGGCATTACACTTCCTGACTTCAAACTATATCACAAATCTGTAGTAACAACAACAGCATGGTACTGGCATAAAAACAGACATATGGACCAATGGAACAGAATAGAAAACTCAGAAATCAACCCACATATTTACAACCAACTGATCTTTGACAAAGGCACCAAGAACATACATTGGGGAAAAGACTGCCTCTTCAATAAATGGTGCTGGGAAAACTGGACATCCATTTGTAGAAGAATGAAACTCGATTTGTACCTCTTACCATAAACCAAAATCAACTCAAAATGGTTTAGAGACCTAAATATAAGGCCTGAAACTTTAAAACTCCTAGAAGAAAACATAGGGGAAATGCTCTAGGATTTAGGACTAGGCAATGAAGGCAACAAAAGAAAAAACAAACAAATGGGATTATATCAAACTAAAAATCTTCTGCACAGAAAAGCAAACAACCAATAGAGTGAAAAGACATCCTACAGAATGGGAGAAAATATTTGCAAAATATGCATCTGACAAAGGATTAATATCCAGAATATACAAGGAGCTCAGACAACTTTACAGCAAAAACCCAAATAATCCAATTAAAAAATGGGCAAAGGTGCTGAATAGACATTTCTCAAAGGAAGACATATAAATGGCCAACTGGTATATGAAAAATGCTCAACATCACTAATCATCAGAGAAATGCAAACCAAAACCACTTTGAGATATAACCTCACCCCAATCAGACAGGCTATTATAAAAAAGAGAATAACAAATGCTGGTGAGGATGTAGAGAGAGAGGAAACCTCGTGCATTGTTGGTGCGACTGTAAATTAGTACAGCCATTATGGAGAGCAGTATGGAAGTTCCTTAAACAACTACAGACAGAACTTCCATATGATCCAGCAATCCGACTCCTGGGGATATATCCAGAGGATGGGAAAACATCAGGTCGAAGGGATACCTGCACTCCCATGTTTATTGCAGCTCTATTTACAATAGCTAGCCTATGGAACCAACCTAAATGTTCATTGATGGATGACTGGATAAGGAAATTGTGGTATATATACACAATGGAATACTACTCAGCCATAAAAAAGAATGAAATTCTGCCATTTGCAGCAACGTGATGAGCCTGGGGAAAATTATTCTAAGTGAAACAACCCAGGTTCTCACTCATAACTGGGAGCTGAACATGCATGTTCTCACTCATAACTGGAAGCTGAACCCATAAATAAACAAATGAACAATAAAGAGAGACAGAGAAAAAGAAAGAAACAAACAACAATCATAGTAATACAATGAATTTTTAGAAAACTAGAAGTGGAAAAGTGGAGGGGAAGGGGAGAGTGAGGGGGATGACTGAGGAATTGGTCAATGACCACGAGGAATGATTGCATATTGTGATGATGAATAAGGTAACTATACTGATCTAACCACCACACATTGTACACAATTATTGAAAATCAACGTTGTACCCCCACATGTATGTATAACAAAAATAAAAATAAAAATAAAAAATAAATTTAAAAAATCAACTTTATTAAAGTATGACTTACATACCAAACATATTTAATGTATACATGTTAATGAGTTTGGTGATAAATATACACCCATGAAACTATCACCACAATCTATGTCATAAATATATCCATCCCCTCAAAAGTTTGTGTCTGCCCCCTTTATTTACTTATTTCTTTATTATTATTTTGTGATAAGAACACAACATAAGATCTACCCTCTTAGCAAATTATTAAGCATGCAATACTATAGGCACTATACTGTATAACAGATATCTAGGACTTACTCATCTTGCATAACTGAAACTTTGTACCCTTTCACTAATAATACTCCCAGCTTCCCTCTCTCCCTCTGGCCTGTAGCAATCGCCATACTAATCTCTGCTTCTGTGAGTTTGACTATTTTAGATTCCTCACGTAACTGGCATCATCTAGTATTTGTCTTCTGTGCCTGGATTTTAACCAACACAATGTCCTCCGGGTTCACCCGTATTGTTGCACAAGGCAGAATTTCTTTTTTAAGGCTGAATAATATCCCATTGTATGTTCATGCTACATTTTCTTTATCCATTGATTTGTTGATGAACATTTAGGTTGCTTCCATGTTTTAGCTACTGTGAATAATGCTGCAGTGAATATTGGCATACAGATGACTCTTCAAGATCCTAATTTCAATTCCTTTTGATATATAGACAGAAGGGAAATTACTGGATCATATGGTATTTCTATTTTTAATTTTTTGGGGAACCTCCATACTGTTTTCTATAGTGGCCGCATCAATTACATTCCCACCAACAGTGAACAAGGGTTCCCTTTTCTCCACATCCTTGCCAACACTTTTTTTAAAAATTGAGACATAATTGATTATACGTATTTATGGAGTTCAGAGTTGACTATCGGTATTTGTGTACAATATGTGATGATCCAATCAGGATTATTAGCATATTCATCATTGCAAAACATAATCATTCTTTGTGTCCCTTAACCATTCCTTGCTAACACCCCTCCTCCATCCCTCCCTCTTTGCCACTTCTAGTAGTTACATTTCCGTTCTCTCCTTCTGAAAGTTCAATGTATTGTTGTGATTCTTCCTTTCTCTACCTTCTTTCCTTCCTTCCTTTCCTCCCACTTATGAGTGAAGACATGGTATTTCTGTTTCTGTGCCCAGCTTATTTCACTTAACATAATTTGCTGCAAGCTCATCCATGTTGCTGCAAATGGCAGAATTTCATTCTTTTTTATGGCCGAGCAGAATTCCATTGTGTATATATAACACATTTTCCTTATCCAGTCATCTTTCAATGGACATTTAGGTTGGTTCCAACTCTTGACTATTGTAAATAGAGCTGCAATGAACATGGGAGTGCAGGTATCCCTTCAACATGATGATTTCCATTCC
The DNA here is from genome assembly GCF_000696425.1 of Galeopterus variegatus. Classification (NCBI taxonomy): domain Eukaryota; kingdom Metazoa; phylum Chordata; class Mammalia; order Dermoptera; family Cynocephalidae; genus Galeopterus; species Galeopterus variegatus. Next base: position 107,964 of record NW_007732323.1, on the reverse strand, counting down.
TTTGGGTATATACCCAGTAGTGGGATTGCTGGATTGTATGATAGTTCTATCTGTAGTTGTTTGAGGAACCTCCATACTATTTTACATAATAGCTGTATCTAACAGGTATGAGGTGATATCTCATTGTGGTTTTGATTTGCATTTTCTTGACTTATTTTTTGCTATTGAGTTGTAGATATATTTTGGATATTAACCCTTTATCATGAATTTGACTATTCTTGATATCTCATATAAGTGGAATCATACAATATTTGTCTTTTTGTACCTGGCTTCTTTCACTTAGCATAATGTCTTCATGGTTCATCCGTGTTGAGGCATGTGCCAGAATTTCATTCCTTTTTAAGACTGAATAATATACCATTGCATGGATATATCACCCTTTGGTTATCGGGTCATCTGTTGATAGACATTTGGGTTGTTTCCACCTTTTGGCTTTTGTGAATAATGCTGCTATGAACTTGGAAGTACAAACATCTGTTTGAATCCCTGCTTTCAGTTGTGTTGGGTATATCTCCAGAAGTGTAATTGCTGGATCATGTAGTAATTCTCTGCTTAATTATTTGAGGAATCACCACTATGAGAATCTTTTCCCCAGGGGCTGCACCATTTTACATTCCTACCAGCAATAAACAGTTCTAATTTCTTACCATCAAGTAATTTAAAGGCTTTCAAATCAGTTGTCAACACAAAAAACCCAGGAAATTGCACATCTGTCAAGACTGTTTTCCTATATGTCAAGGGCTGGGGAGAGGGGATATTATTTGCTTTAATTCTAGATTGTAGCTCCAGGGGGCAGAACCAAGGCCAGGAGTAAAGGTTCCAGGGAGATCAATCCCGACTCAATTTGAAACATCTATAGCACAATGGGCTTCATTAAAAAATAAAGAGTTCCTAGTCATCTCTTGGAGCTCTACGTGTCAGGGACATTGCAAGGAAGATTGGTGAGTTGAGTGGAAGTTTGAAATAGAAGGCCTCTTTGGCCTTATCCAAATCAGATATCCTACCATATTAAACACTAATACTAAAATTAAATAGCAAGAGTGGTTTCCATAAACACTTCATGAATTTATAACTACCATACCCCTAACCATAAGATACTTGTATTTTAATAGTTTCCAAATCTTTAAGCTCCCAATAATGAATGTATCTCTAAGGGAAGAATTTTTAGGGGTTAATATTGGGGCACTGGAGGAATATTTTGCCTGCCCTAGCCCACTATCTATTTTGTCTATGAAATCTCGTTGCAGAAACTTATTCAAGAGATACTTTAAAATTCTGGTTTGAGGTTGGGGTCTGTATTCTTCCCTTCCCTCATTTTTTTGCCTTCCCATGAAAAGCTTTCCTGCAATGATGAATGGCTCCCCTGTTCTTAATGGACTTATAAGGAATGGAAGATATGATTGGCTTAGAGCGCCCTGGTATAGAGTTGTCTCTTCGAGCATGTTTATTATAGTGCTGAGGGGATAAGAAAGAAGTTTTCTCTAGCATCTGTAGGATGAGGAATTGGCTCATTTCCTTCAATGGCAGTAGAACAGACTATTAACATCTATCCGTAAATTGAGGTCATTTTGTTGCTTATTCCAAAGTCTCTGGCCTCTTCATTCCTAATGAGAAATTTAATCTAACAATCTTTCAGTAGAGTGTGAAGAGTTAATGATCCATTGTTGACGATGGGGATCCTCCAGGATGTTATGAGCCTTGAAGTCAATAGTTCTTGTTAAACATTAGAAAAATTGACAGTCCTTAGCCAGAGGTGAGCACTGGTCAATGCTACCACGGTGAAAGGAGATTAGGGAATGAGAAGGGAGAATAGATAAAAAGTTCTCATTGCTTCTGATTGCAGGGAAGCTGGGCAATGTGGGCATGAATGTTGCAGAGCCCCCCCCCCCCACCGACTTCCTGCAGAGGTCTGAAGTAGTGGCATAGGCAGTGTTATAAGTGTTCTTAGAAATTAAGAGCCTTGAGGATGCCCTCAAACAATGAAGCATATAAAGATAGGTGGTAGTGACCACAGGAGGCATAATATTTCATGAACTCAAGGAGGATTCTGCCTTTTCTGTTATAAGTGGCTTGATGTCAACAATATTTTCATTTCTCTCTAATTCCCAATAGGCAGTAGAATTCAGTTTTAAGAACACAGACTCCAGAAACCAGATGGGTTCCAATGTCAGCTCTGCTAATTACTATCTGTGTGCTCACACCCAATTCCTTAACCTCTTTGGATTTTAATTTACTCATTCGTTAGTGGGAGGAATCATAACAGCATGCCACATGAGATTGTTGTGAGTATTAAATGTGATGATATACGTAATAAACAATCAAATGTTGGCTAAGGAGAAAAGAATATGCCAATAATATTTTCTTCCAATAGTATATGCATAATAAAGATCTGCTTAATTCAGAGTTGGCCTTAATGAAGCCTAGGTAATGTGATTCAGATTGTCGGGCAGGTCACCTGAATGAAATATTTTCTTCATTCTCTATCATGGTGTCTGAAATTTCATTAAGATTTTATTCCCTTGTCTAGTGGAGACGTCTTCAGGAGTGCCTTGCAAAAATGGAAATCAAAAAGTAAAAAAAAAAAAAGAAAGAAAAGAAAAAAACTCTGGGAAATGGAATACTATCGCCATTACTAGACAATTCATCAGTTAATCAACGAATCTTATTGACAGTTAATTGACAGCTAGCCAGAACTAGCCCTTTGGGAACAACATCTAGGCTGGTATAGAAAGAGTCAGGAGTACCAGGAAAGAGGCCAGGGAAACTAAAAGGGAAGTGGGGGACACTAAAAACAAATATTACCAATGGCACAATTTTGGCTAGTAGCTTACCAAGAGTTCAGGATACTTAGCAAAGGTGGTAACTTTGGTAGGGACCAAAGTGAACAGCAAACTGTATGTAAGCAAGGAACATAAGCTCTGTGTCATCTCTTCCTTGGCTGAGATGAACTGACCTCTCAGTGTGTCAGTTTCACTGTCTCTGTGATGCGGGTCTCCATCAGACCATCTACCAAGCTACCACATAGTCACACCATGTGGTGTTAGTTGGTGCCAAAGTCGAGAACCAGTGAGGTCTATAATCAGGCTGCCTAAGGGCCTCTCTCCATAAGCTCTCTCTTTGGGAATACTACTGTCCTTTATTTTTCCCCAGCCTTCCATTATCTGCCTACTGGAAACTGGCATTTCCCTTCCTTCTGCACTCAATTTTAGTATCCCTCAGAAGAAGACCATGTAGTTGAAGTCATTTAAATCCTCAGCACATTTTTCTGACTAGCTGCTTCTCCCTACCATACTCTAACATGGCACTCTAGGTGTGGTATGATCAGCACTTTCTAGTTCTTGGTTTCTGATTGTGATTCTGAGCTTGGTTTCTAGTCCATGAGACTACTGGGTTCTGTTTAGATATTCTACCTCAATTTTAGTGGCTACCACTGTGTAGGCATTAATGCTGCTTGACAGCCACCTATGATATGAAGATCTGAGAGCCTGGAAATTGCTATAGTCATGGTTGACTAATTGTGTCTGAAATTTATGTTATTTCTACATGAATTTGCATTTTAAGTCTTTTATCAACAAATAAGAAAAGAAAATCAGCTCACCTTTTAAAATGGATTTTAAGATTCAGAAAGAGTGATTTTCATTTTAAGTAGCCAGAGTAGCTCCTGATACCATGTTAAACTCATCTAATGGGTAATAAATGAACATGACTTATGCTTTTTATAATGGTGCATGTCTATGTATTGTGAGGAGGAAGGTTCTAGGGCAGGGTCTGCAAAATGGGGTGCCAGAATGAAGTATTAGAAATTGTAGCGATAATTATAATAAAGAAATCAGGATGTACTTATATTTAGTACGTAGATTGGTACCCTTATTCAGTATCTATACCAGAGGGCCTCATGCCACCTAAGATTTATGTGGTATCCCAAAGGAAGGGTAAGAATTCCAGAACTAGAAACTTATTTGCTTTCAAAACATTGCAATGCATTCCAGTTTACATATGCCCAGATCAGTGCATTTATGAATCATATTTCTGGCTTTAATTAAATGAACCCTCACAAAATGGACATGTAGCTTAATAAGTATTTCTTCAAAGCAACTTTGACCTGAAGATCATATCAATAAGGTAAGCACAAACAACAATAAAATGGCAAATCTGGCACCTCTTTCATTTTTGGTATGAACTTTTCATCAACCATTGATTTATCAGGTAAAAACAGTGGTGATCTAATTAGTTTGGAAAAGTAGTTGTTCAAAAACAAAGCAAAACAAAGTAAAGTTACCAAAGATACTATTTGAAAAAAACTATGTCTGTAGTGGATTGAATTATGTCCCCCCAAAAGTCATTGAAGCTTGAACTGTATCCCCCACACTTTATATATTAGAAACTTAGCCCCCACTGTGACTGTTAAGAGGGTGGGAAATCCTATTATTAATCCATAAAATATGGGGGATACAATTCAAGCTTTAATGAGTTTTGAGGGGACATAATTCAATCCACTACATTCTGCCCCTGGTCCCCCAAAACTTTTGTTCTTTTCCCATACAAATACATTCATTTTATCCCCAAAGTCTTAACTAATTTCAACTCAAAAGTCCACAGTTCAAAGTCCCATCTGTGAAATTCAAAACAAGTTATCTACTTCCAAGATACAATGGTGGGACAAACACAAGGTATATATTCCCATTCCAAAAGGAAGAAACAGGCCAAAAGAAAGGGGTAACAGGTCTCAAACAAGTCTGAAACCCAGCAGGGCAGGCATTAAATTTCAAAGCTGGTGAATCATGTACCTTGACTCCATGGTCGACCTCCTCTGCATACTGGTCGGGAGGTGGGTCCCTAAGTACTCTGGCAGTTCTGCTCCTTTGGCTTTCCTGCTCTCAGGTGATACTTCAGCTCTCCCAGACTGGCATTCCACTCTGGTAGCTCCACAGGTCCGGGGTCCCCATGGTGGTCCCACTCTCATGGCTGCACTAGGCATGACACTGTTTGGGTTTCTCTGCTGCAACTCTGACCCCATGTTTCTACTCAGCAATGCTCTAGCAAAGGTTGTCTGTGGTGACTCCACCCCTGTGACAGATCTCTTCCTGGGCCCCCAGACTTTTCCATACATCCTTTGAAATCTGGGTGGAGGCTCCCAAGCCTCCACAGCTCTGGCATTTTGCCAGCCTGCAGACCTAACACCACGTGGACACAGCCAAGAGTTCCGGCTTGTATCTTCCAAAGCTGTATGTCCAGCACACTTGGGACCAAGTTAGCCACAGCTGGAGCTGCCAAAGCAGCTGGGGTGCTGGAAGCAGCTTCTCGAGGTGGCCTTGGGCATTGAGCCCATGGAGGGTGGCTCGGGCCTGTTTCCCAAGACCATTCTGTCTCCCTGGGCCTTTGGGCCTGAAATGGAAGGGTTTGGCCCAGAGGCTTCTGCAATGCCTTCAGGGCCTTTTTCTCCCCTTCTCTTGATAATCCCTTTCCTTTGTACTAATCTTAGCACAATTGGATTTTTCTTCTGAAAATGCTCTCTGCTTTTCTACCACATGGCCAGGCTCCAAATTTTCCAAATCCTTACACTCTGCTTCCCTTTTAAATTCTGGCTTTAGGTTGTGCCTTTGCCACCATAACTCAGAGTAGGCTGTTAGAAGTAACCATGCAACTTCCATAATGCTTTGCTGCTTAGAAATTTCTTCCACCAAGTACTCTGGTTCACAATTCCTAAGTTCCAACTTCCACAAAGTCCTAGGGCATGGACACACTGCAGCCATGTTCCTTTCCAGTTCACAGCAAGGGTGATCTTTGCCCACGTTTCCAAAAACCTCCTTCCTATTTCTATCTGAGACCTCCTTAGAAGGGTCTTTACAGTCCATATTTCTATCAGCATTCTGCTCGCCACCACATAACTAGTCTCTAAGACATTCCAAACTTTCCTTCATCTCTTTGTCTTCTTCTGAGTCCTCCAAACTCCTCCAACCTTTGCCTAACACCCAGTTCCAAACCTGTTTCCACATTTTCAAGTATTTTTTTATAAGCAGCACCCTACTTCTCTGGTACCAATTTTCTGTATTAGTCCATCTTTTTTGCTTATAAGAAAATACCTGAAACTGGGTGATTTACAAAGAAAAACGACATTTATTGCTTACAGTTTCTGAGGCTGGGAAGTCCAAAGTCTGTCTGGTGGTGGCGACAGTGACCCAGGGGTCTCATTGCAAAATGGTGGAAGCAGAGAGAGCAGAGAGAGAAAGACAGACTCTCCTCTTCTTTAAAGCCCTCAGAACCCCACCCATGACCACCATTTTTAATCCATTCATTACTGCATGGTCCTACAATCCAATCACCTCTTCAAGGCCCCACCTTTCAATTGCCATAATAGGATTTCCCACCCTCTTAAGAATCACAGTGGGGGCAAAGTCTCTAATACATAAAATGTGGAGCATACAACTCAAGCTTCAATGAGTTTTGGGGGGACATAATTCAATCCACTACATGTATTAACATACTAAGGAGTTAAGGACTTAAATGTTTTCTTGAACATATAGATGTGCACCAGACCCACAAGAGCTAGTTATGACTAGAAAAAAAAAATCGATGGGACAACAATACTATCCCTGTGTTTTCTTGGAGACTAGACCTAAGATTCTTACCACATATGTAGAAGTTCCCTATCTCTTCTTCTACCCCACTCATTACAGTGGGTCCTCATACAACCAGGGACAAGGAATAGGCCCAGCTCCAATAGCCACAAACTGTGGAGCACAATTTTTGTATTATCTGCAATAGTGAAGATATTGCTGTCATTCATTAGGATCCAGTCAAAGAAATGCTGAATGGGGCCTATGCCATGTAGTTGGCAAGAAGGTACCCTGACCCTGGTGTACTGCTGACAACTGTCTTGGGCTTTCCAGCCAGTTGCTAGTGAAAGGAGTGGAGAAAGGGAAATCATTACCAATGTTTTCACCCTCGTCTAGTCCAGATTGAACATGTTATGATATAAACATTAATGCATCATTAGAACAGAGTTATTGACAAATCTCAGCAGTGTCTGAAGTGTGCACAGGATGCTGAACACTGCTTCTTCAGCTAACATTTTGCAAATAGCCTGAACTGGGTGCGGAAAAGAGGAAGAAGGGTCAGGAGATGAAATTACCATCTCAGGCATTTTCCTGCCTACTCAAGCTGTCACTTGTTAATTGTATTCAGCTCTAGTCATCATTGGTAAAGAAGGGCAACTGGGATTATGACTATGAAACATTCTAGCTTTTTAATTCATTTGTAACCAAAGACTGATTGGCTGGCACAACTGGGTTTGCATTTTAAATAGGTTTTTGGCATCCTTCCACCACCTAATGCAATACAGATAATTCCCTGACAGCGTGCCAGAGATAATGCAATTATCATTGAGTTTCCTTAGACATGTTTTGTATTATCTACTTAAAAGAATCCTATTTCCTTGCTGTAATCTAATCTCACTGGGACCTGACTATCTTAAATGAGACAGATCGTTTAAAGACAAAAGGCTAAACTGGATAAGCTAAGGTGCTTGCTACCTCTGCTTCTCCTATTAGACATCTTCTGTGTAATCTGTGTCAATAGGGAGGCCACAGCCTCCAGCTCTGCATCCTCATGTCCGTAGGGACATCTGTGGTTGCATAGGCTGTCTCTATGGACATTTTCAGTTATTATACTCATAGGAAGAATTCTTGAGGGGACATTTAGCTCATTTCCCTCCCTCTAGGAGGGACTCTACTGGAACTATTACAGCAGACCCTATCACGAGTTTAAATATATGAACGAAGTCCTTCGGCCTCTCTCTCTGCCCCATCCAATAATCCATATCAGTGTCCATTACCATTTTTTTCAGGAAGTTCTTCTTTATATCTCACCTAAGTTACTGACATTGTAATCCAGTGCTCATTTTTCTTCAATGGAGATTCACAGTACTATCTTTTTCTTCATGTAGTGATATCTTACAATTCTTGGAAACCATAATCAAGTCACTTTTTGGTCCTCCCTGGCAAAACTGTTCTATTTCCTGTATTTGTTTTTCCTCTTAGGCCTCAGTGTTGAATGCCTATTAATCAGCTATCTGCTCTCCTTGGCCCTGACCTTGTTCTCCACATGCTCTGAGTTTGTGGAGTCCCAAATTGGTTCCTGTTGTTGCAATCAGAATAGGTACAGACTGGGACTGCTGGGCTGTCAGGGACAATCCGTCTGACTAAGAATCCTGCCGGTAGAGACATAGCCTGCAAAGTGAAGTAGTGCAACTTCGTATTTTGAGCAATGCCAAATGAGCTTGGAGAATTGCATTATTTGTATTGTGAATAACATTAACCACAAGCCTTCCAGACTCTTTCAGAAAAATGGTTCGGCCACCACAGCAGGGATGTTTATGCTTCCCGTTCACTCGTATTTCACCTCAGTGGCAGGCAAGCTTTCACACTGGTCACATAAAACTACAATGGTTGCCATGCCCAGGCAGGTGGGAATTCAGTGGTGGTG
>NW_007732323.1:61648-99424 GCF_000696425.1 Galeopterus variegatus | reverse complement strand
CGGGAGGTTCCATGTGGCACTTCCCACCAACTTTATGTTCATTAAGCAGGTGGGCAGACTCTAACTGAGCCATGGAAACAATGTCTGGCCCATAGCCCTCTGGAACATTTTACTTTCTGACTGGTCAATTATTGATTTAACAGATAGTGCTTCTCATGTGCCAGGCACTGTTCTAAGCATTTCACAAATATTAATTCATTTAATCTTCATGACAATCCCAGCAGGTACTTACTAATAATAGCCTCATTTTATAGATAAAGATTGTGAGGCACTGAGTTATTAATAACTTGCCTGAGGTCACACCACTAATAAGTGGTAGGACAGAATCGAAACCCAAGCAGTTTGATTCCAGAGCCTACCTGCAGTAGATTTCTCTGCCTTTTGGACTTTCTTTTCCATTCCACCCTTGAAGCCTACCTCTTTTCTAAGATTAGACTCTGCTCTCTCCTAAGCTCTTGTTTTCTCAGTAGTTTTCTCTGGCATATTAGGCATGTACCGAGTGCAAGATTTGGGGAGGGAGACAGCTGGGAAAAATGGCCGTGACTACATGGTAAGCTCTCTTTTACTTTGTGCATTTTGTTCTTGTGCTTTTTTTTTTTGCCACCTTCATTATGATGAAAAGTTTCTCTCCAGCTGCTTAATCAACTGCTTTTCCAATGGTAAAAACAGAAAACCTGATGAAAAATTTGGATAATTCTGTTAATTTCTCAGATATCTGTGACTGGCACAGACTGGGAACCATGCACTTTGCTCTGCCTCCATTCCCTGCAGTGCCTGTATACTTAAGATGAGACCAAACGAGCCCTAAATGACCTCCAGCAGAATTGGGGGAGGCGGGCAGGAGGGAATCTTGTTAAAATACAGATTCCTGGGCTTCACTCCCGGCCCAGTGAATTAGAATTTTAGGAAGGGGACCCAGGAATACACATATTAGCAAGCTCCCCTTTAATGATTCTGAGGCACACCAAACTTTGAGATTTACTGCCTGTAAGAATCTTCGTGGGCCGGCCCATGGCTCACTTGAGAGAGCGTGGTGCTGACAACACCAAGTCAGGGGTTAAGATCCCCTTACCAGTCATCTTTAAAAAAAAAAAAATAAGAATCTTTGTGAATGGCCAAGCAACAGAATTAATATGCAGCTTTTGAAAAAATGCAGATGCCTTGGCCCCACCCCTGGAGAGTGTGCTGTGGTGTGCTGGTAAATGTTTGAAAACTATCTCTCTAAAATAAAAAAAAAAAATGATTTATAGCATTTGCCAATTTCCATGGTGTAAATAATCTTACCATGGCTTATTTCATGCTACATACATGAAGTCACTGACCTCAGAGTTGAGAAAATGTCTACATAATTAGCTCATGAAAGCTAATAGAAGCTGACACCAGCACACTGGATGGGTGAATGTGAGGGGATGTGAGTAGAAAGCTGGCAGTAATATAGGAAGTAACATAGACAGTAACACTGAGTGCAAGTAGAGGTGGCAGAGCTGGCTCTTAGACGCAGCTCTTTCTCACTCCAAAGCTGCATTTCCGTACCTTTCTGCACACTGTAGCCAGTTTCAGGAATATTCTTTCCCTCCAGCTCTGTGAAAATTCTACCCATCCTTCAAGGCCCAGCTCAATTGCAGCCTTTTCCTTGAAGCCTTACATGAATCATTTTCCAACTCCCAATAAATGTGTCCTCTCCGATCTCTACGGGGTGGGTTATGGAGAGGTGTCATTATTGGAGGCATGCTCCTTAAGCAGATCCACCCTGCTAAAAACAGGGTAGCATGGTGCAGGAAAGTATTGAGGCACAATGACAAGAGCATGAGTTTTGAAGTCAGACATATATGAAGTCAAACCCCAGCTCCAATATTGATCCGCTGTGTAGGGAAGTAGTCATCTCTCTCAGCCTCAGTTTTCATAGATGTAAAATGGGGATAACAGCAACCCTGAAGAGTCATTGTAAAGATCAATGATAATTTATGGGAAGTGCCAGGCACTTATTAAATGCCCAGTAAATGGTGGCTATTATTATTCATGTATCTGCCTTATACCAAACAAATCCACTCATATTTTTCATCCTCAATTATTTGATATCAAAGGTACAGCCTATAGTCTAGCTTCCCTTTATCAACCATTCCTCCCCCAACCCATTCAACCAAAAGGGAAGCATTTGAGCTTATCTTTCCTGACTCTCAGCCTCACCCCGAGCCTAGGTCAGGGCTGCCCTACACCCCACCAAGCTGTAAATGGCTGGCTCGCCTGACATCCACTCACACCTCCTACCTCACCTTCTTTCTGTCTGTCAGGGCTGTGAGTCAATGAGGAGGAATGAGGTTGGGGTTGAGATTGGAGCCCATGTATGTAGTACCAGTGTATCAAAACTCACTTTCCATGCACTTACCTGCTTGAGTGGCAGCCAGGCTCAGCAGGCTGATGTTAATGAGGAGATTGTCAAAGAAACAGCCAATACCAATCCATCACCTTGGCCTTTGGCCCACAGGCAGGAGACAGTCAGATGTATATGGAGTTCACAAGCCTAAGCCTGGGTCCTTCAGGGCATCACTGCTGGGCTGACGTGATGGACAATATCTAATCCTACATAACTTCATGGTATCTAAAGTCTTTCTGGAATGCTGTACTTTTTTTTTTTTAAAAAGATGACCGGTAAGGGGATCTCAACCCTTGGCTTGGTGTTGTCAGCACCACGCTCAGCCAGTGAGCAAACCGGCCATCCCTATATGGGATCCGAACCCACGTCCTTGGTGCTATCAGCACCACACTCTACCGAGTGAGCCACGGGCCAGCCCTGGAATGCTGTTCTTTAACATAAAGCATTATTGAAGGCTGCTGTTCCAAGTGCAATAGTTGTTGGTGGAACCATTATCTGTTGTTGACACCTGTGCAGAAATGAGCTTATCAGGTTAGTCAGTCATTCAGTAATACTGAGTGAGATTTAGGAAAGCGTGGTTTAAAATCTGGTCAGGATGTGTGAGTGGGGGCTGCTTGGGTATCAGGAGTTGGCAGGAGTTAACATAACACCTAAATAGTAAGGTGTGATGGGTGGAGAATATTGGAGTATTGTTGAAAGTAAATTTTGCCATTCAGAAATGTTGTGGCTCAGGAGACAAACTTCCCAAATTTTTCTGTCTTCCCTCAGGCTGATTCTGGGTCCCAGGCTCAGAGCAGCTCCCTGAATTGCCAAGGCCAAGTGGCTTCACTTGCTTTTGGCCTGCACTGAGAAACAGTGGATAATGGTGTGACAATGTTTGGACATACTTGTGTGCACTTGCTGACAGCCCACGGACTGGGGTGTTGCAGAGCTGTACTCCAATGGTCTTTTTCAATGCTCTCTCTCCCAACCTGTGGATGCAGGGATCCTAAGGGATAATACTGAGTCAGAAGGAAGGATTTGAGTAACACAGAGGGAAGTCAGTGCTTACCCCCTTTTTTGTGGAAGTGCCCTAGTTGAGGGGAGTGGTAGCAGGTGAGGGCAGGGATCCAGGATCATGACTGGCTTTGATATGACTTCTTCCATGCCAGAGCTGCAAGTTCAAAGAAACCATTTTCATTTTAATTGTATGTAACACAGTGATGTCTGTGAGAGATGTGTTTTTCTTTGCTTTTCTTAAATTTTAAAATATCGAATTAACAAAATTATATATATGGAAGGTGTACAACATGATGATATGGTATATATATACATTGTGAAATGATTACCACAGTCAAATTAATGAACACATCTATCACCACGCAGTTACCCTTTTTGTGTGTGTGGTGAGGACACTAAAATCTGTTCTCATCAAATTCCAAGTAGACAATACAGTATTATTAACTACAGTCACCATGTTGATCTCCAGAACTTGCTCATTTTGTAATTGAAAGTTTGTACGCTCTGATCAACATCTCCCTATTTCCCCCACACCCCAGCCACTGGCAACCACAGTTCTACTCTCTGCTACCATGAGTTCAATTTTTTTTTTTTTAAGATTACACATATAAGTGAGATTGTACAGTATTTGTCTTTCTGTGTCTGGATTATTTCACTTAGCAAGATGTGTTATTCTCTCCATATGATTCTAATTTTGTCTCAACAAGATCTGATTAGGTGGGAATTATCTCAAAAGAAAATCTCAAATCAATTTACTAAAGCCAAGCAACTGCACCCAGAGTGTTCACTCACTGACTTTCTAATAAAAACAAAACCCCAGACACCTAAGCCCTCTATGGAGTGAATGAAGCTTGACATTTATGCCAAAAAAGGTGTCCTCTCTAGGGACAAAAAAAAGTACCTCTGTAAGGATTCAACATCATTAATCCTCATTTAGTGCACTAAATATGTTGTCCATTCCTATTCAGTCTCTTGAGAATGTTTTCCTTGTTATGTCCCTCCTGTTGGAGGTGCTGGACTGTTCTGTTGCACTCAAGTATTTACTGAGCATCTATTATGTGTCAGATACCATGCCAGGCATGAAGGCTGAAAACTCAAATAATTATAATAGTTACCATTTATTGAGTACTGACTATGTACTTTAGATGCACTACCTCTTAGATCAGCCCTATGCAGATTATTATCATCCCCATTTTACAGATGAGGAAGCTGATGCACAGAGAGGTTAAGCAACTTGCTCATGGTCATGAGTGGTAGAAGTAGAACTTTAAGCCTAGTTTTCTCCGGTTTCAGAGTCAAAGATCTTATTTTATTGTGGACGAGTGATAAGGACTTTTCCTTTTCTCATGTGATCCTCACAAAAACCCTATAAGGTAAGTAAGTAGTGTTACCATCCCCATTTTACAGATGAGGAAACTGAGACTGAGAGGGGTTATGTGACTTGCTTGAGTGCATGTGAGGAATAAGTTGTATAACCAGGACTTAATCCCTCCTCATCTGACTCCAGAGCACATGTGCTTAACTGCTATGTTCCACTGCTTCCACGAAAGCAATCTATGATTATTACATGGGGATAAAGAGGTGAATAAGACGTTTCAGTGGCAAGAAGACAGAGCTAAGTAGAACCAGAGGCTAAGGCAGATGAACTTGGGGTTGGCAGGTATTGTAATTCAGGTGGACCAATGGAATGCCAGAAACATTACCTGAGACAAGGAGCAGAAAAATGGTACTTTAGGTTCAGATACAGGAGGTGAAGCCCAGAAATGTCGGCTATGGCAGGCAGCAGTGTAGATCCACTCAGCAAAGAGTCATATCTGGTATCTTCACAGAGGTCAAGAGATGTGTGCCCTAGTCTAACTCCTACCATCCCTTTCCTGGATGATTGTGGGCAAGTTAGGTCCCCTTTTTGAGCCTCAATTTCTCCACCTGTAAAATTATAATTAGAGTTCCTGCTCTGTTGATCTTACAGGGGCATTGTGAGCATAAAATAAAACAGTAGATATCAAAATGCTGTTCAAATGTTTTCATTTCTATAAAATTGATTTTTGAAGTTATTAGACCCATTTTCTATACTTCTTGTATCATATAGGCACAACCTAAGTTTATTTGACTCTTGGTGATTAACTGACCCAAATGGACTTACTAGTTGCCTTTAGACATATCTAGAAATGAGAGCCAACTATTATTCAACAGATATCTCTCTGGGACCTCATGCTGAGTGATCTGGGCATAGATAAGAGCTGGTTTTCAGCCTCTTTTACTATTGACTTTAGTTTTTCAACTTGCCAGATTGGTTAAGGCAGAGGACACTGGAGTGAGCTTTCCTAAATTTGACAGAAAATCCTCCCTTTTCTTTGTTTCTTGAAGTGTTAGCTGTGATTTTTCTTGCCTCCCCACCCAGGTTACAAATTTTAGGAGCCCAGAGACTTTCCTAAAGCTTAATTCACCACTCTAACCACTGCTGTCCCCACTCCTTGAAGGGATCTGAGCTAAGGCCTAAAATCTTCACCCTATTTTGGACTTGATTCTCAGGAAAGGGCGATGTGGATGATGTTACAGCTTGCCATCACTACTATTTGTAAGACAGCAGAAAGGATGATCAGCTAGTCCTAAGCTTCTTTGGGACCAAAAAGCAGCAACAGTGTAGTAGGATTGAATCACCCCTTTGGATTCAGAAGACCATTAGTGCATCCTCATGGCCATAGAGGGGAGAACAGGCCTCTTCCCACTGGTCATTTAAGTCACCCACCAACCATGCACCTGCCAGCAGAATGTGGACTCACAGAAAGGCCACAATGGGCATAGTTGAACATGTGGCAGAAGGAAAGCTCAAGGAAACAGCCAACATCCATCTTATCCACATTGGGTACCTGATTTATCCCGTGACTGTAACTAAGTTAAACCTGTCTTTTGGGCTGTGGCTTTTTTATTCCGGAGAGAGCTCAGAAGAAACCTAAACACATTGTTCTGGCCCAGAGCCAATGGGCTTTGAAGCTGAGCCCTATTCTAGCCCTTGAAGCAAATGAAGTACCCTCTATTCTCAAAGACTGAGCTCTTAGATGCCTCACAGGGAGTCAGCTTTATGTTACTGAAGAAGTAGCACCAAAAGGAATCTTGTTGGTTGTTTTAAATCTTTCTATTGTAGCTCTAGAACTTTGATTTTATTTATTGGAATATTTTCTCAACAGTCATGATGATCCATTGCTTGTGACTTTGGAGTTAGATAAAACCCTTACTGGCTGTGATCTTAGCAATTCACCTACTCTTTCTGAGCTGTAGTGGTGGTTTTGCCCTGCCTAACAGGGTTAATAATGCCCTCCTCACAGATAAGCAATGAGGATTAAGTGTATACATAAAACAGCCAGCATGGTGCCCTGCCACAGAATGGACATGCAACAAGTATCAATTCTCTGACCCTCATTGCTTTGGCATTTTTTTGCAAGATGACATGGATACTGATTTGCCTCAAAAACAGCAACAAAAAAATTTTTAAAAAACACTTTCTGCAATAAATAGTAAGTGGTTGGCTTGGTAACCAACACACTGTTTATCTTCTGTAGCTTAAGGGCCAGACTGTTACCTTGTATACCCTTATCCTCTTGTCCCTTCTCTTGGGTCATCAGCCTTGCAAAAGTAGGACATAGCCATGGAAAAGATAAACCGATAAGCCTGAGAACGAAACCTGGGTTCATGTAAAATAGTTAAATTTCCTGGGAGTGTAGGCTATACCCCCTTACTGAGGTGGTACCATCATTAACACTATATATTCCTGGTGACTGGGATCCCCTGGGTTTTTGGCCTAAATTTAAGTGTGCTATCTCCATAGTTACGATCAGCTCCAGAACTAGTACTGAACATGCCAGGGTTTGTGATTTTCTCAGGCTGCACTTGGGGCAAGGGCTGCAAACCATGAGTCATCCTTGAATCCCACCCATCCACCGGTACTCAATCTTCCTTTTTATCTGTTTTTGCCAGAGCAAATGAGTGGCTGGAGAGAAGCCAGGTTGTTGGGCTTTTTTATGTACTCCAGAAAATCTGATTTTGAATGCTTCTTTTAAGCAAGTGGTATCCACAGCATGCCACCCGCACTCCCCTTAGTAAAATACAAGCCTGGATGACGATTTATCATTGTCAAACAATCTCATTATGGTTAATTTGTGCTTGATGGAGCAAAAAAAAGGGCGGAATACACAGTAAAGTGTTTATAATTCTGGTCTGGTTACTGCTTATATTCACCCTGGCCTTGAGTTTTGGCTACTATATATCAAGAGGGAGGGTAGACTTGGTTTCTTAGCTGTGTTTGGGGCTTTTGTTCTTAGAACTTTTGACCCAGACTTACATTTTTTCAGAATTCACGTAACCATTTCATCCCTTTTTCTATTCCAAGTTGTTTCTGGCAGTAAAGCTGAGAAATATCATCAAGGTCTGCTCATAGAATTATTTTCCACAGCTGGTATCAAACTCAAATGAATAGACATTTCATTTTTGGTTTTTTAAAGATTCACCACTTGTCCTTCACAGCAAACTGATATCGATGGACTCAAGGACAAACAGCAAATAGCAACCCTAGGCCAGAAAACACCCTCCTTTGAAGCACGTGAAATAACCACATGCCAGTTGTGAGTCAAACCTGAGCCTACAGTCTACTCAATAAGGAAGTGGACTACAGTATATATGTGTGAAGTTCTGGGCTGCCTCTGCTAAGTTCTCAGAATGCCTTAATGCTTCATAACAACTATGTTCCTTCAGGTTTAGGCCAAAGCAACCCCCCTAATTGGCCTCACTGACAGGTCTTGTCTTCCTTAGAGGCAAGCACAAGACTCTGACTGTGTTTTTTGTGAAGGCAGCATTTGACCACACAGACTGTGGTGGAATTGAGTCCCAAAGCTCTAAAACATTTCTTCTCAAATTATTGGGTAATATCTTTTTAGTTATTTTGACTTAAGCAAAGTATGCATATTATTGGTATCTGATACAAATACACTGCCAATTCAGAACTCTATAAGATCTAGCCAAGGCCTCACTGAAAAGTTGGGCCTGGCACCTTTCCCAGAAGGTCAACAGACTGGCTTTATTGTGCATCATGGAAGGAGCCATTCCAGAGGTGAGGATTCTGATTGTGCTCCCACTCTGTCCTTGACTGTTTTAATCTGGGAAATATTATCATGAGCATATTGGGAAATCTTAGCTCCCAAGTGTCTACTTAGATTATAGCCAGTCTAACTGGAGTGAGGTGGTATCTCAATGTGGTTTTAATTTGCATTTCCCTGATGATTAGTGATGTTGAGCATTTTTTCACGTACCTATTGGCCATTTGTATGTCTTCCTTTGAAAAGTGTCTATTCAGCTCCTTTGCCCATTTTTTAATTGGGTCATTTACTTTTTAACTGTATAATTCTTTGAGTTCTATGTATATTCTGCATATTAGTCCCTTGTTGGATGCATAGTTAGCAAAAATTTTCTCCCACTCTGTAGGTTGTCTTTTCACTCTGTTGATTGTTTCTTTTGCTGTGCAGAAGCTTTTTAGTTTGATATAGTCCCATTTGTTTATTTTTTCTTTTGGTGCTTATGCTTTCAGGCTCATGTTCATAAAGCCTGTGCCCTGACCTAACTGCTGAAGTGTTTCGCCTATATTTTCCCTTAGTAATTTTACAGTTTCAGGTCTTATGCCTAGATCTTTAATCCATTTTGAGCTGATTTTAGAGTATGGTGAGAGATGCATATCTAGTTTCATTCTTCTGCATATGGATATCTAGTTTTCCCAGCACCACTTGTTGAGGAGGCAATCTTTTCCCCATTGTAAATTTTTGTTGCCTTTGTCTAATATCAGGTGGCTATAAGCCTGAGGAGTGATTTCTGGGTTCTCTATTCTACTCCACTGCTCTGAATGTCTATTTTTATAACAGTACCATGCTGTTTTGGTTACAACAGCTTTGTAGTATGATTTGAAGTCAGGCAGAGTTATGTCTCCAGCTTTCTTTTTTTTGCTCAGGATTGCTTTGGCTATTCAGGGTCTTTTGCTGTTCTGTATTAAAAGTAAGAATGTTTTTTCCATTTCTTTGAAGAATGTCATTGGTATTTTGATGGGGATTGCATTGAATCTGTAGATTGCTTTGGGTAGTATAAACATTTTCACAACATTAATTCTTCCAATGCAAGAGCATGGAATATCTTCCCATCTTTTTGTGTCTTCTTTAATGTCTTTCATAAGCGGTTTGTAATTCTCATTGTAGAGGTCTTTCACCTCCTTGGTTAAGTTGATCCCTAGGTATGGTATTTTTTTGGTGACAATTGTAAATGGGCTTACTTTATTTCTCTTTCTGTTAATTCATTATTTGAGTGTATAAATGCTACTGATTTGGGTGAATAAGAAATGCTGTCAAGAGTGTGGAGAGAAGGGAACACTACTACACTGTCAGTGGGACTGTAAATTAGCACAACCACTTTGGAAAACAATTTGGAGATTTCTCAAACAACTACATACAGATGGATCTTCCATATGATCCAGCAATCCCTATTCTGGGTATATACCCAGAAGAATGGAAATCATCATGTCGAAGAGATACCTGCACTCCCATGTTTATTGCAGCTCTGTTTACAACAGTCAAGATATGGAACCAACCTAAATGTCCATCAATAGATGATTGGATAAGGAAACTGTAGTATATATACACTACGGAATACTACTCTGCCATAAAAAAGAATGAAATACTCCCATTTGCAACAACATGGATGAACCTGGAGAAACTTATGTTGAGTGAAACAAGCAAAGCACAGAGGGATAAATACCACCTGTGCTCACTCATATGTGGGAGCTAAGAGAGAAAGGAAGGAAGGAAAGAAAGACCACAGTAGTGCTGTGATCCAACAGAGGGAGGGAACATTCCTAGGGCTACAAATAGGAGTGGATGGGAGAGGGTAGGGGAAGGGGGAGGGAGGTTGAGGATAATTGGGAGGGGCAAAGGGTACAAAAGTAATTTCTGGTAATGGGTATTCCCCCAGTATGAATCTGGCCCCCACATCATGTGCAGGAGGGGGGACAATCAGCTTGGTATCTCATGCATATTTGTAATAAATAAATAAAGAGTAAGGCTCAGGAAATGGTCCATTTTAAAGCTGTAAATGTTTGTGGAAATAGCTCCTTACAAGCACTCATATGTAGTCATGCATCCCAGGCTGCACTAAATGCTTTTGGCAACTGAGAAAGCTGTTGCTTTGGAGGTGGGGTGGGAAAGAGATGAAGAGAGGAGGGAAGGTGTAAAACAATTGAGTTTACAAAGTTGGCCTGTGCCAGGTAGGGGAAGAGGATAGTTTGAATGAATGCAGCAGCTCACTTACAGCTTGTTTTTGCCTAATTTTGATGAATTGGTTCAAGGAGCCAAGTGTAACAATAGCATTCTCTTAAATAGGGTTTTCCACTTCCTATCTATATGATCTAGACAAGTAATGGAGACATTACAAGCCTCAGTTTCCCCACTTATAAAATGGGAATAATAGTATTTACCTAACAAGGTCATTATGAGGATTGAATACCTTTTTTCTGCCTCTTTATGGTACAGTGCCTGCTCCTCACTCTCTTAGATACATGCTTATATATTTACCCATTCAGAGAAACCCGAAGGTAGAGAAATTCACAATGTCTAGGCTCAGACCAGGGTCAATATCAACAATCAGTAGAAACATCAGAGCAAATTATGGATCAGGAGTTGGAACTACGAGGTGAATAAAATAGTAAAACAGTATTGTTATAGGCAGAATAATGCCCCATGCCACCAAAAAATGTCCTCATCATAATCCCTGGAACCCATCAATATGTTACCTTACATGGCAAAAGGGGCTTTGCACATGGCAAAGTTAAGGATTTTGAGATGGGGACATTATCCTGGATTATCTGGTTATGCCCAATATAGTCACAAGACTCCTTATAAGAGAGGATTAGAGGGTCAAAGGCAGAAAAAGGCAATGTGATGACAGAAGCAAAGGTTAGAGTGATGCAATTGCTGGCTTTAAAGATGGAAAGAGGTGACAATCCAAGAAAAGTGGGCAGCCCCTAGAAGCGGGAAAAAGCAAGGAAAAGGATTCTCCCCTAGAATTTCCAGTGAGGAACCAAAAAGCCCCAGAATTAAAAGGCCTCTAGGAAATAATCCTAGATTTCAAAAAAAGTCTCTTTTTCTCTTGGTTAGGACTAACTTCTGTAGTGTGAGGTTGGCTGTCAAGATGGTTTTATTTGAGGGGCATCAAGAAGACTAGCCTTGCTCATGAGAATTCACATTAGAGTCATGAAGGAAAGACTCATGTGGTTTGCTGACAGGGTGAGACAATTAAGACAGTGGCCTTCGAAGCAGAATGGTTTGCCTCATAGCTATTACACTTGTAGAATTCACAGGATGTGCAAAGGCTAGGTTTTTGCCCTGGGAATATCCCTTGCAGCTGAGTGGCCTCTCAAGGGCAAGTTCACAAGGGAAGTATTGCAGCCAGTGGAGGGGGAGGGGGGGGCAGATGGCTACCATTTGCTAATTACCAATTTTTCCAGGGATCGGCTCTTGCATTACTCTAGTTTAAGTACAAAATGAGGGAGGAAAATAGATACTTCTGCCTTCCAAGCCTTTACAGCCCAATTATTAACATCCTATCAAACCTTTAAGGAATAATTAGTCTGAGCATTGCTATAAAGAAGGTGCATACTCTTTACACATTTCTATTATAGTTCCTTTTCAATATATTTTGTTACTAACACTGCCTGTGTCTTGTTCAACAGTATATGCTCAGCACCTAACATAAAAAAAGGGGCACTTAACACATTCTTTGTGAAAGAATAAGGAGTGATTTGTTCAGAGAGTCAAATGATGCTGAGTGAGTCTTGGTGAGGTTGAGACATGGAAAAGGCTAAAAACTATGCTCTATTGAAAGAATGTCATGCTTTTTGGAGTTAGGAAGGTGGCCCACTATAAACTGCATAATGACCACTTCTTCAGAGAAAATCCTATTTCACTAACACGGCTCCTACTACAAAACAGACGTGTCCTTTGCCTTCCATTGAGACATTTTAGAAATACAGAAAAGTGCAAAGAATGACACCCATATGCTTTCAGCCCTATAATTAACTGTTAACATTTTGTCTTATTTGCTGTAGTCTATTTCTGGGCAATATAACATTAAAGTTCAGCTAAAGTCCCCTTTAACCACCACCCAGTTTTATTCACTTCTACATTAGAGATAAACAGTATAATATATTTTATACTTTTATATAAACAATGGATAAACAACCAATATTGATTTTTGTGTCTATGATTTTTGTATTTATATAATTGGCATCGTACTTTACTTATCATTCCATATCTTACTTTTTTCACCCACCATTATTTTTGTTAGATATGTCCATGTTTATGTATACAGATCTAGTTCACTTCCCATATTCCACCTTAAAACTGCCAAAATTAATTATTCTATTTCCCTCTTGAAAGACAACTAGGATGTTTTCACTCTTATTGCTATTACAAATAGTGCTAGAATGTCCTTCTTTTTCCAGATAAGATGAAACAGCCCTACTCCTTCCATGTTCTCCCTCTTACAAATAACTTAACAAACTTAACAACAAGCAATCACAGGAAGACTCTAAAAGGAGGAAAAAAGAAGGCAGACTACCTTAGGGACCTGGGGACTTGAGGACCAACACAGCATTGATTTTGCTTGGTTTTCTTTTTACCTCTTCTATATCCCAGGCACGGTGCTACAGTAGCCTCCAACCTTGAACCAACAGGAACAGACAAAAAAGCTCCAAGAAAAACACATTCTCCCTAGCTAAAGCACTGGAAAAGGGTGGTCTAATCTGTTTGGCAATACCTGTTCTACTCCAGCTAACCACCAATGGAAAAACCATACCCCGCCCCCCTTGGTTTCAGTAGGGCCAAGCAGAAACTGATTTTTGCACCACCATTTTGCAGAAGTAGATGACTATACTCCAGTTCCTCCACTGGAAAACAGATCTTCCACCCTACCCCCACCCAGTGAATACAGGTGGTGGTACTCTAAGTCCCCTACTCAGGTCGTATTGATTGGCAAAGTGGGAAGCTAACTCCCTCATCCTTCCACCTCATCACCTCCTCCTCTGCAGAAGTAGGTGGTATTTTAATTCCCTCCCTTGGGGTGATGTTGGTAGGGCTAGGCAGTAGGGAGCTGATTTTCCACCCCACTACCTGGTACTCAGAGTTTCTGCCAGGGGAGTGTCAGTGGGGCTCAGGGTGGAGGTAGGCTTCCATCCCTGCCTAACATCAACAAGATGGGATGAAAAAGAGCAATATGGGGCTAGTAGGCATTCTTACTCACCTCCATGGCAGCAGAGCTCAGTGAGGAGCTGAATCTCTGTCCTCACCCAGCAACAATGAAACTGAATGACAGGGTATGGGCATTATGCTTTTCCCCCTTCCTGGTGTCAGCTTGGTCCAGAGGAAAGCTGAGCTTCCAATGCACATGGCAGCAAAAAGGCAGAACATGGCTGTGCAAGGAGGTGAGAGTTGGCTCTTTATTTCCTCCCCCATTCTTAGTGTCAGCAAGGCCCAGTGGTGTGCTGAGCTTATACACCCACTTTTTATGAGTTAGTGCTCCACATTCACTGGGAAGATTCTGATAAAAACAAGAAGGGAGCTAAACTTCTGACCCACTGTCTTCAATAAAGCATTGTGATTTAGCCTCCACTTTTGCCAGGGTAATGTTAACAGGCCCAGACAGAAGCTAACATCCATTCCCACCCATACCTGCATAGTACACTTAAACATGGTGACTGCCTACTATAAAGAAGGTTAAATAGGATCTAGAGTCTCACAGCATAATACCCAAATATCACAGGATATAATTGAAAATCACTTGTTCTATAAGAACCAAAAAATTCACAACTTTAATAAAAAAGATAATCAACAGACATCAACAATGAAATGGCACAGATTTTGGAATTATCTGACAAGGATTTTAAAGTAGCAATCAGATCCAGCCCAGAGATGACCTAGCTGCTTCCAGAAAAGCCCCCTGGGCTCCTGAGCTGGGATGGGGAGGGCCACAGGCCTCAACCATGCCCCTCTTGCCACCTACATCTAGCCCAGCAATGACTGAACCGCCACTGGAAGCCCCTCAGGCTCTTGAGTCAGGGTGGGGGTGGGGGGCCATGAGCCTCAGCTATGCCCCCTGCTGCCTGCATCCAGCCCAGCAATGGCCAAGCCACCACCAGAAGCCCCCACAGGCTCCTGAGCCAGGGTGGGGGCACCATGGGCCTCAGCCATGCCTCACCACCATCCATAACCAGGCCAGTGAAGGAGTCAGCTTTGGGCCAGCCCCACCACCCCACTCCTTCCTCTCTCCCTCCCCTTCCCACCTCTTGCAACAACATCTTAGAATGTAAACAAATAATAAGTAAATAAATAAAGTAGCAATCATAAGAATGCTTAAATGAGCAATAACAAGCACTCCTAAAAACAAATGAAAAATATCTCAGCAAACAAATAGAAAATATAAAGAAAAACCAAATGCATATAATAGAATTGAAAAGTATAAGAACTCAAATTAAGAAAAAACTTCCCTGGACAAGCTCAATAGTATATTGGAGACAAGAGAGGAAAGAATCAGTGAACTTGAATATAAATCAATGGAAATTGCCCAACCTGAACAACAGAGCATAAATAAGCTGAAAAAATAAAATAAAATGAACAGAGCCTCAGGGACAATGAATAATAACAAAAGATTTAACATTTGTGTTATTGGAGTCTTGGAAGGAGAGGACAAAGAGTGGAGGATAAAAAAATAATTGGAAGAAATAGTGACTAAAAACTTCCCAAATTTGGCAAAATATATAAACCTATGGATTTAAGAAGCTACATGAACCCCAAAGAGGGTAAACCCAAAGAAAACCATACCAAGATCTGATGATAATCAAAATTTTGAAAATTAGAGACAAGAAAAAATCTTGAAGCCAGAGAGAAACAACAAACTACCAATAGGGGACCGAATATCATCTGAAGCCATGGAAGCCACAAGGAAGTAGCACCGAAGGAAATGTCAACATCATGTTCTATGTGCAGCAGATGTATCCTTCAGGAATGAATGGGAAAGGAAAACAATCTCAAATTAAGAAAAATGAAGGTAATTTTTCACTGGAAGACATACTAATAAAGGCTAAAGGAAATTCTTTAAACAGAAATAAAATAACGAAAGGAGGCTGACTGGGACTTCAGGGAGGAAGGAAACAATAGAATGGATAAAAATAGGAGAAAATGTAATAAACTAGCCTTCTCAACAGTTTTTTAAATTGTTTGGTAGTTGAAGCAAAAATTATAACATCATCTGATGTGGTGCCCAAAGTATGCAGATGAAAAACTTTAAAACATTTGTATTTAAAAAGTGGAGAGTGTAGAGAGATCTAAATAGATGTAAGATATTCTCACTTCACTTGAAGTGGTAAAATGTTGGTATAAGTAGACTGCGATATAGTGTGTATATATATGCACACACACATACACACACATGCATATATATATCAACCACTCAAAAAATTATACAAAACATTATAAATTATAAAATCTAAATACATTAAAATAAATCAAAGTGGAAGTCTATTCAAAGTTTAAATAACCCCAAAGAAAGCCTGAAAAGGAAAACAGAGGAAAAAGAAACTGAACAAAAAACAAATTATAAAACTTCAGACTTAAGCCCTATACATATGAATAATTACTTTAAATGTAAATGGTTTAAATGTACCATTTAAAAGACCAAGATTTTCATCAACCCCCCAAAATATCTGTACCCATTAACAGTCATTCCGCATTCTTACTCCCTCCCCATCCTCAGTTCTAGGCAACTGCTAATTGACTTTCTATCTGTATGAATTTGCCTATTCTAGACATTTATGTAAATGGAATCATACAACATGTGGTCCTTTGTTACTGGTTTCTTTCACTTAGCATATGTTTTCAAGGTTTATGCATGTTGTAACCCCCTTATGTTTTAAGCTATAATTTATAGTTCACATAACATAGTGCCAGGAACTATGATAGGCTCATTGGGTGCTTTATTTTGTTTGCTCTTCAGAACAATCTTTTGGGGGTAAATAAGATTATCTCAATTATAGATGAAGAAAATGAAATTCAGAAATGTTAAATAATTCATTCAACATCTTACTGCTAGTAAATGGCTGAGCCAGAAATTAAACCTACGTCTGAAGCCAAAGGTCATGTTCTTTCCACTATGCTTTGCTACTTTATTGTCCAAGACAGGGTGGATTTGTTCCAGAAGACAATCTGGAATCTGCCCAATGAGAAGTGATGATTATTTTTTGGCCATAACAATAATATTTGAGTGTCCTATTGGCCTCAACTTGGGTTAGTTCTCTTGAGAACAGGAAAGACTGGTTCTCTCCAACTGTGAAAGCTGGCCTTGTAGAACTGGGCCTCCTATATCTTTTATCTGTGACCAATTCTGCTGCATGGAAACAGGTTTGGCCAATATTCTTCCCTATCTATAACAAACAGATTAAGTGTCTTCAAACCTTTGAGGTTTTAGATGAAAGAAATAACATGTTTTATACTATACTTGTCAGTGATTTATCTAGCTTTTCATGCTTAATCAATGTAAGTAAAGATATTGTTTGCTCCAGATAGCTATAATTATCTGCAAGAGAAACTTGAAAGTTGCAGAAAAATTTGGTGTTCCATCCTGTAGATTTTTTCTATAGTCTCTCTGTAAAATATCTATTTTTCTTTAGTGATGAAAAGAACATTTTGAATTTCCTTTCAGAGACTTGAGAGCAGAAAATTTGTTGAGCAAATAATGTGCAGTTAGGAAAAGCAGCTTAGGTAGCCAGATTTTCAGTGGATAATTTGATATTCTGAGATTGTCACATAGTGAAAGCCATCCAGGTAATTTTCTGCTTTGAACCAAAACACAATTTCCTCCCCAACCCTCTACAGCTTATTTTTGTTGTTTGAAATGTTGCCTAACCATAGCTTTCTCTTTTCAACTCACCATTCTGCACCATCTGTTAGAAGAGCACCTATTGTGAATGCAGTGTCTCATATACACTATCATTCCTATAGCTCCTGGAGGAGCCAGGCTGTTTGGAGAATGAATCCTGGTATTGGTAAAGGATAGAAGGAGAAAAGGTGGAACCAGAGTCTTCAATACTTTCTATAAAGTTTCTCTTCTGTAGCAAGATAACTGTCACATAGTGGTTTATCCTTTGAATGGGGGGAGTGATACCAACTTCAAAATGGGTTAGAGTGTACTCAAAGTGAGACCCATATCAAGTAAAGAGTATAAGGACCAAACATCAATGAGTATTGTCACTTCACGGGGGGTGTTTTTAGCTGAGTAAATATCAGAGGTGGACTCATGAGTAAGAATGTAGGTTAGCAATATGATCGAAGTAGAATGGTACTAGAAAATGAGATAAAGGCAGCTTAACTTTATTTTGCCTGATGGCGGGCCTACTGCTGGCACAGGCCTCCTTTTAACATCCTAGGAGCATCCCTTCTAGGCTAAGCTGCTGTTTGTCTTTGAGGCATCAACCAGAGGCCAGCATGATCAAGTGGCTGGGGAGATGAATGAAAGTGGAGTATTGAGTAGTTTTGAACACAGTCCAGTCAGTGAGTCCAGTTAGTACGTGGGTAAGAAAATAGCCTTACCTTCTCACCCTCCTAATGTCAAATAATTCCTTTATGGGCAGTTGCTAGGGGAAAAAGTGCTGATGGGTAGCAAACCTTGGGTTATACTGATGCCAATGAATAAAGATTTGGGGGGACAGGAATAGAGGTCACTGTGTGAGCATGTGAGCAGCTTACTCATCCATCTTACAGTTAATCTTGATCAACCCTTAGATCTAGACGAGGCTCTGAGTACCTGTGATGATTAATTTTATGTGTCAACTTGACTGGTCCACGGAATGCCCAGATATTGGTTAAGTGTTATTCTGAGTGTGTCGGTGAGGATGTTTCTGAGTGAAATTAACATTCGAATTGGTAAACTGAGTAATGAAGATTGCCCTCCCTCCTCAATGTGGGTGGGCCTCATGCAATCTGTTGAAGGACTGAATAAAATAAAAAGCTGAGTAAGAAAGCATTCTTTCTCTGTCTGATTGTCTTTGAGATAGGACTTTAGCCTTTTCCTGCCTTTGGACTCACACTTACACTGGAATTTATACTTTTGGCTCCCCTGATTCTCAGGCCTTCAGATTAGGAATGAAACTACACCATCAGGTCTCCTGGGTCTGGACATCTCAGCCTCCATAATTACATAAGCCAATTCATCTATCTATCTGTCTCTCCATGTATCCCACTGGTTCTGTTTCTCTGGAGAACCCTGACTAATACAGTACCAAAATTCCCAATTCCCAATGCTTACCCCTTGGGTGATACTTTATCAGTCCAATGCTCCCAGTGATGCCCTTGGGAAAACAGAGTATTCTTATAATGCTCCTGCAAAAAGAAGTAGTAATTCTCTCTGTGTCAACCCACAACCACCTTTCTTCTATATAATCACAAAGACCCACATGTAGGCTTGAAAACTGCATAAGAAAAGTGAAATTGTGTGGTTGTTGATTTTTTCAGTCTTGTGTTTGCTCGATTATCTGTAGCTGTAACTGCACAGGATGAGAATCAGCTATTCTGGCTGAATTAACTAGCCAACAGGTGAATGTGGGTGTTATATAGACCCCGTTTTTGCATCCCTTATGTCTGAGGGTGTCACTGCTCTAAGTATTCACAGTACATGATACATTGCTGTATTGTGTGGACAGTGTCTAGGATAGTAGCACATGTGGGTGAAGGCTTGACCATATCTATTTGAGGATACAGCTGGTAGTTTTACCTTTGTATGCAGATCACACAGGAGAAGGAAGACTAACCAGTAGCACTGTTAGGTCTACATGACAAAGCATATTTAAAGTCATAAAAGAAAAATGTAATCGGCCATCAAGATGTTTAGATTTTATGAGAAGGAAGATCAGACCTGCAGCTTATTTTCATTTAGCTCACAAGTCAGACATTAGATGATCCCATTTATGTGTGTAGTTGGGAACATAAACATGACATTTAAAGTATTTTGTGGATGTATATTAAAAACAAGGGAGGAATGCTTTTCCACGCAAGGTCTTCATCTTGGCAAAAATGTAATGATAATGATGATATGATGATGATGGTTATAATAATAGTAATAGCTACCATTATTGAGTACTTACTGGGTACTTGATGCTATCCTGAGTGCTTGACATATAAAAACTCATTTAGACCTCAAAAAGACTACCTTCAACTATATAGCTTCATTTAGAGATGTTCCTTAAGTTAGAAAAAGGAAGTATTTTAGGAGTGACTGCACTGCTGAACTTTAAATAGAAATTGAATCCTGTCAATTTTTACCTACTGTTAAAATATAAAGGATATATTCTTTTTTTTTTTAAAGGCAGTGTGTTAGATCTTTGCTTCTTGAGGCTTTGACAAAAATCAAACTCTTTCTGCCTTTTCTGCCCTTGCTTCCTTCCCTCTGTTCATTCTTTCTTTTTCTTTTGTCCTTCTGTTTCTTCTTTCTTCAGTGGCCATTTATAGAAAAATGAAAGACATTCTTTATTTGTGGTGTGGGCCCTGTTTATGTCCTGCAAAGGATAACATTTCACATCAGACCATTTGAAAACTTCCACATTACTAAGAGAATTTTTTAATATTCATAACCTCACAATGTTTAGAGTAAATAAATTAAATCTAGATCCAACCAGATTTTATGACAGGTTAGCTCTGACTATCTTTGACACATGTACATAGATATATGAACACACATACATACATAATATATAATGTGTGTGTGTATATGTGTGTGTATTAGAATTGAGGATAAAGTATTAGAAATGGACCAACGTTGACCTTTCAGGCCAGCACTCAACTTCTAAAAGATTTACAGCCATAAATCCCAGTCCCCATCTCTCAAATACTTGATGATGATAAGCCAGGATGAAATAGCTGTTTATTTTAAAACAAATGTATAGCTTTTTACTTTAAATGTCCCAATGCCTAAGAGAAAAACAGGACCACTTTGTGGGTTTTTTTTTTTTAACTTCTCAATATACATGGTAGTTGATTTTCATGAAGTTTTACCCATTCCTTTTCTCCTCTTCCTCTATCCCCTCCCCTGCCCACATCATATCTGTTCACTTGTCTTAACATGTTCAAGGAATTGCTGTGGTTGTTTTGTTTTCTCCCCCCCACCCTTTTATTTTTGTGTTTATTTATTTATTTATTTTTAGCTCCCACAAATAAGTGAGAACATGTGATATTTCTCTTTCTGTGCCTGACTTGTTTCACTTAATATAATTCTCTCTAAGTCCATCCATGTTGTTGCGAATGGTAGTATTTCATTCTTTTTTATAGCAGAGTAGTATTCCATTGTGTAGATATACCACAGTTTCCTTATCCACTCATCAGATGATGGACAATTGGGCTGGTTCCAACTCTTGGCTATTGTAAAGAGTGCTGGAGAGTATTGGAGAACAGGTATCCCTTCGACTTGATGATTTCCATTCATCTGGGTATATTTCTAGCAGTGGAATAGCTGGTTCATATGGTAGATCTATCTGTAATTGTTTGAGGAACCTCCATACCATTTTCCATAGAGGCTGCACCATTTTGCAGTCCCACCAGCAATGTATAAGAGTTCCTTTTTCTCTGCAACCTCTCCGGCACTTATCATTCTCAGGCTTTTGGATATTAGCCATCCTGACTGGGGTGAGATGGTATCTCAAAGTGGTTTTGATTTGCATTTCCCGGATGCTGAGTGGTGTTGAGCATTTTTTCATGTGTCTCTTGGCCATTTATATATCTTCCTTTGAGACGTGCCTATTCAGCTCCTTTGCCCATTTTATAATTGGGTTACTTGTTTTTTTGCTGTAAAGTGGTTTGAGTTCCTTGTATATTCTGGATATTATTCCTTTGTCAGATGTATATTTGCAAATATATTCTCCCACTCTGTTGGTTGTCTTCTCACTCTGTTGATTATTTCTTTAGCTGTGCAGAAGCTTTTTAGTTGGATATAATTCCATTTGTTTATTTTTCCTTTAGTTGCCTGTGCTTTTGAGGTCATATTCATGAAGTCTATACCCACTCCTACTTCTGAGAGTATTTCCCCTATGTTTTCTTTAAGGGATTTTATTGTTTCAGGTTGTATATTTAATTCTTTAATACTTTCTGAGTTGATTTTTGTATATGGTGAGTGGTATGGGTCTAATTTCATTCTCCTGCATATGAATACCCAGTATTCCCAGCACCATTTGCTGAAGAGGCAGTCTCTTCCCCAGTGTGTAGACTTGGTGCTTTGTCAAAGATCCGATGGCTGTAGGTGTATGAGTTGATTTCTGGGTATTCTATTCTATTCCATTAATCAGTGTGTCTGTTTTTATGCTAGTACCATGCTGTTTTGGTTATTATAGCTTTGTAATATAGTTTAAAGTCAGGTAGTGTTATGCCTCCAGCTTTATTTTTTTTGCTCAGGATTACTTTGGCTATGCATGGCATTTTGTTATTCCATATAAATGTCTGGGTAGTTTTTTCCATTTTATGAAACAATGTCATTGGAATTTTGATATGGATTACATTGAATCTGTAGATCACTTTGGATAATATGGACATTTTCACAATGTTAATTCTTCCAATCCAAGAGCATGGGATATCTTTCCACCTTCTTGTGTCCTCTTTAATTTCTCTCAACAGTAGTTGGTAGTTCTCTTTGTAGGGATTTTTCACATCCTTGGTTAACATTACTCCTAAGTATTCTATTTTTTTTGGCACCTATTATAAATGGGCTAGCTTTCTTGATTTCTTTTTCTGCATGTTCACTGGTGGAGTATAGAAATGCTCCTGATTTTTGTGTGTTGATTTTGTATCCTGCAACTTTGCTGAAATCACTTATCAACCCTAAGAATTTTTTCGTAGAGGCTTTAGGCTGATCAATATATAGTATCATATCATCTGCAAACAGAGACAGTTTGACTTCATCTTTTCCAATCTGGATGTCCTTTATTTCCTTCTCTTCTCTGATTGCTCTGGCTAGTACTTCCAACACTATGTTGGATAGGAGTGGTGGGAGTGGTCCATATGTGGCCTTAATTGTGTTGAGATATTTTCCATCTATACCTAACTTGTAGAGAGTCTTTATCATGAATGAATGTTGAATTTTGTCAAATGCTTTTCCAGCATCTATAGAGATGATCATATGGTTTTTGTCTTTGCTTTTACTGATGTGGTGTATCACATTTATTGATTTGCATATGTTGGAGCAAACTTGCATCCCTGGGATGAATCCCACTTGATCATGGTGGATAATTTTGTGTATGTGTTGCTGTATTCTGCTAGCTAGTATTTTATTGAGGGTTTTTGCATCTGTATTCATCAAGGATATTGGCCTGTAGTTTTCTATTTTTGTTGTATCTTTGTCTAGTTTTGGTAAAAGTGTGATGTTTGCCTCATTGAATAAGTTTGGGTGAATAGCCTCTCTTTCAGTCTTTGTAATAATTTGTAGAGAATTGATATCAGTTTCTCTTTGAAGGTTTTGCAGAACTCTGCAGTGAACCTGTCCAGTCCTGGGCTTTTCTTTGTTGGGAGCCATCTGATAACAGCTTCAATCTCTTTTATTGTTATTGGTCTGTTCAGATTTTCTATATCTTCTTGGCTCAGTTTTGGTAATTTGTATGCATCCAGAAATTTATCCATTTCCTGCAGATTTTCAAATTTGTTGGCATATAGATGTTTATAGTAGTCTCTAATGATTCCTTGTATTTCTGAGGTGTCAGTTGTAATATCACCTTTTTCATTTCTAATTTTTGTTATTTGGGTCTTCTCTCTTCTTTTCTTAGATAGTCTTGCTAAAGGTTTGTCAATTTTATTTACCTTTTCAAAAAGCCAACTTTTTGTTTCATTGATCTTTTGTATCGTTTTTTGGGTTTCTATTTCATTTAGTTCTGATCTGATCTTAATTATTTCTTTCTGTCTACAAACTTTGTGTTTGGATTCTTCTTGTTTTTCTAGATCTTTAAGGTGAATTGTTAGTTTCTTTATTTGTCATCTTTTGATTCTTCTGAAGTAAGCATTTAATGTGATAAATTTCCCCATTAGTACAGCTTTTTCTGTATCCCACAGGTTTTGGTATGATGTGTCATTATTTTCATCAATTTCAAGATATTTTTTGATTTCCTGTTTAATTTCTTCTTGTACCCACATGTCATTAAGTAGAATGTTGTTTAATTTCCATGTTTTTGTATAGTTTCCAGAGTTTCATTTGTTATTGATTTCTAATTTTAATCCATTGTGATTGGAAAAAACACATGAAATAATTCCAATTTTTTTGAATTTGTTGAGACTTGCTTTGTGACTTAACATGTGCTCTATCCTGGAGAATTTTCCATGTGGGGATGGGAAGAATGAATATTCTAAGGTTGTTGGATAGGATGTTCTGTAGATATCTGCCAAGTCCAATTATTCTAAAGTGTTGTTTAGATCTCGTGTTTCTCTTTTGATTTTTCACCTAGATGATCTATCCAATGTTGAGAGTGGGGAGTTCAAGTCCCCTGCTATTATGGTGATAGTGTCTATCTCATTCTTTAGATCTAATAGTGTTTGTTTTATAAATCTGGCTGCTCTGACATTGCATGCATATATATGTGTGAATGTTATGTCTCCTTGATGGACAGATCTTTTTATCATTATATAGTGGCCTTCTTTATCTCTTTTCATAGTTTATGCTTTAAAGTCTATTTTATCTGTTATAAGTATAGCTACTCCAGCTCATTTTTCATTTATATTTGCCTGATATATCTTTTTCCATCCTTTCCTTCTTAGTCTATGTGTGTCTTTACATATGAGCTGAGTCCCTTGAAGACAGCATATTGTTGGGTCCATCTTTTTAATCCAGTCAATCAGTCTGTGTCTTTTGAGTGGGGAATTAATCCTTTTACATTTAGAGTTATTATTGAAAGATCTTAATTTACTCCTAGCATTTTATTGATTTTTGTTTAGATGTCTTAAGTATCTTTTATTCCTTTCTTTCTGATTCTGTTTGTCTTCTGTATTTGTTGGTTTCTTGGGGTGGTAGATAAACTTTTTTCTTCATTGTTACCATTTTTGTTTTACTGGTAGGTTTTGTTCTTTCTTGAGTATTCATGGCAATGATGGTTGTTTTTCAGGTATAAAACCTAGTACTTCCTTGAGAATTTCTTGTAAGGCTGGTCATGTGTTAGTGAACTCCCACAGTTTTTCTTTGTCTGAGAAATATACTATTTGTCCTTCATTTTGAAATGATAGCCTTGCTGGATAAAGTATTCTTGGCTGGTGATTTGTGTCTTTTCAGATTTTGATTATATCATCCCATTCTTTTCTGGCTTTTAGGGTTTCTGATGAAAAGTCTGATGTTAGTCTGATTGGGGCTGCCTTATAGGTGACTTGATGCTTCTCTCTTGCAGCTTTTAAGATTCTCTCTTTGTTTTTGAGTTTTGCCAGATTGAGTATAACATGTCTTGGGGAGGACCCTTTTAGGTTGAATATGTTTGGGGATCTTTGGGCCTCCTGATATGTGACTTTTCCTATACCTGAGAAGTTTTCTGCTATTATTTCATTGAATATCTTTTCAATGCCATTTCCTTTTTCCTACCCTTCTGGAATACCCATGATTCAGATATTTGAGTGCTTAAGGTTGTCTGTTATCTATCTTAGACTTTCTTCAATTAAAAAATTTTTTTTTCCTTTTTTCTGGTCTGCCTGTGTTAATTCAAACAGCCTGTCTTCAAGGTCAGAAATTCTCTCCTGCTTTTTCTAGCATGCTGGTTAGACTGTGTGTTGTGTTTTTTATTTCGTTAAATGAATTCTTCAGCTCCACAAGCTCTGCTACATTCTTTTACAGGGCATTGATTTCTTTGTACATTTCTTCTTTCAGGTTCTGTATATTTTTTCTTATTTCATTGTGTTGTCTAACTGAGTTTTCTTGTATCTAATTTAGTTTCCTTAGAATTGTTGCTTTAAATTCCTTGTCTGTCGTTTCAAGGCCTTCCTGTTCTATAGGATCTAGGAGCTGGAGAGTTATTATTTTCCTTTGGTAGTGATGTACTATCTTGATTTTTCATATTTCTGGTATCTTTCCTTTGGTGTTTAGTCATTGTGGCATGGCATATCATGGTCCACTCATTCCACTATGTTGTCTGGCCTGGATCCTGAAGGGACTGCCTATTTTGGGCAGCGGGAACTAGCTGGGGCTAGGGGTCCCACAGTGCTTGCCATTCCTGGCACGGCTGGCTCAGTGCATGTAGGTTTGGTGGCTCTTGGGCGTCTCTGGGCATGAAGGACTGATCTGGGCTGGGGTTCTAGCAGCACCTGCCTGTGCTGGCACAGCTGACTTGGGGAGTATGGGCCTGGCAGCTCTCAGGCCTCTCTAAGTGGCAGGGACTGACCTGGGCTGGATGTCCCACGGCACCTGCCTTTTCTGACACAGCTGACTCGGCATGTGGGCCCAGCAGCTCTCAGACTTCTCTGGGTGATGGGCACTGGCCTGTGCTGGGCTCCCATGGCTTGCAGCTCTTGCCTCTTCTGGC
The DNA here is from genome assembly GCF_000696425.1 of Galeopterus variegatus. Classification (NCBI taxonomy): domain Eukaryota; kingdom Metazoa; phylum Chordata; class Mammalia; order Dermoptera; family Cynocephalidae; genus Galeopterus; species Galeopterus variegatus. The sequence goes on along the minus strand of NW_007732323.1, from coordinate 73,454 downwards.
ACAGATCTCGGGCCTCCTGTTGTTACTTTTTTAAAAAATTCTTTTTTAAAATTAAATTTAATTTAGTTTAATTTTATTTTATTTTATAAATATACAATGTAGTTCATTTTCATGTCCCTTTACTGATTTCTCTCTCCCCCTCTCTCCCCCCTCCCACCCGTCAACATCATATCCGTTCACTTGTCTTAACAAGTTCAAGGAATTGTGATTGTTGTGTCTTCTTCCCCACTCCTCTATTTGTTTGTGTATTTATTCATTTTTTTAGCTCCCACAAATAAGTGAAAACATGTGGTATTTCTCCTTCTGTGTGTGACTTATTTTACTTAATATAATTTTTTCTAAGTTGTTGCTTGTTAATAGTTGCAAATTGGTTGATTTGTGAGCAAAAGCGACACTAGGAACTGTCTAGTCTGCCATCTGACTGGAAGCCAACAGGTGCACTTTGATCCAAAGGATTTACTTCATGAAGTTGTAAGCATTTGAATAAAAAAGTGTCTTTGAACCTTATGAAAATGAGATATACTGAATCATGGAAAGTGAACATTAACCAAAGGACACACATAGGGACAGATCAATATCTGATCTTTTGGCCATCTGAGCTCTGGGGAATAATTTGAGTGGAACCCTTCCCAAACTATTAGCTGTTGCTCTCTTTATCATAAAAGATAAACAGCATCTCCAGGTGAAATTAAACTGAACTAAAATGAACTGATTTTAAAAGTAAACCGATTCATTATTTTCCACCCTTGCCCAAGTGATCTCAGGTATCCTATAGGGAGTATCCTTATTAAATAAAAGGAACCAATTTTAAAAAGAAGTTTTCTTTTAAAACATGAGCTCACATTCTTCTCTAAGATCAATCTCCTAACAAGTGCTGCTATGATAACATGAGAGTTTCCTTTGTAATTTCCAATACCAGGTTGATTACTGAAATAAAAGTTAGTCTACTGTGAACTACTGTATTTGGAGAAAGAGAGTGAGAACAAAAGAGGGAGAGAGAGAGGGAATGACTGTGAGAGAGAGATTATGTGTATGCATGTGTGTGTCTGTGTGTGAATATGGAGGTTGGGGACTGAGTGCCCCCAAATTATGAAGTAAGTAACGTTTGTCATTAGTATGCTCTGTGCTTGATCAACTGTGGGTGCCCTAATTATTTTGTTGGCTCTGTCCCATAGCTGTAAGTCCTCTGGCTATAATGTCCTTTCCAAATTTGGCCCTATGCACTGGCCCCTTCCCTGGATGTTTCTCTCTTTCTGTCTTCTTCTTTTTTTGGCAGCTGGCCTGTATGGGGATCTGAACCCTTGACCTTGGTGTTATAACACTGTGCTCTAACCAACTGAGCTAACCAGCCAGCCCTCTCCCTATCTTCCATCACAATTTGCCTATGCTAATTCCTGTTAATTAGGTAGCACTTACTAGCTGGTAATAAATGCCCTTCTAGGATGAAAGACATAACAGTATAAAAAAATCAGAACTGGATGAGACTTGGCCTATCTCCCTCATTTTATACCTTGGTAACCCTGGAGCCCAATGAAGGCTAACAGGTTACCCTCCTATATCCTATTTTAAATGTAATCTTCTGAATTTAATTCTTCAGCCCAAAAGAGTGACTCAGTGGTGGGATTATTCCTTATTTGGTGTGGAGTAGTATATGTGAAAAGGTTTTGAGCCATTTTGAGGCTTCAGTGTGAAGCCTTCCCCTCTTTTCTGCCTTGAATTTGGTTCTGCCTCCTGTGCTTGTTGAGCATGTTATCCTAGCTGGTTGAGCTTGTCACATGCCTAGGCTGTTTGCCATAGGTACTACCTCTAGAACCTTCTGGATGGAAGTCAAAGAAGTGGCTGCCTGGGAAGAGATGAGTCTATTGCAAGCTGTTTTCACCATTTCATTGAGCGCATTTCCATTCCTTCTCTTTTGCAAATTGACTTGCCCACACAAATGTAAAGAAGCAGCTCCAATTAAAAATGCATGGGGCTGTTCCCTAAGAAATTCACAGTGGGAAGCCATGCAGGAACACCCTAGAAATCATAGCCATCTTCATGCTCTGTTTCCTAGATTCTACCTGGACTTAATATACTGAAAACAGAAAGGCCAAGTTGGCTGGTATCATGGACCTGTAGGAGACTTACAGAGATGGAGCTCATTTTTTCCCAGGCTCCCTTTCTTTCAAAAGATTCACAAAAGTATGATGCAGGTCTTGGCTCCAATATATTACATTTCAATGACCTTAGAGTTTGAAAAAACCATACAGATTGCCTATTATAACCTACTTCTTGACAAAGACTCTCTCTTTCACCAATCATTAGCCAGACTCCTCTGAGCCCTCTTCTTGACTAGGCCTCAACCTTGGCCCATGTTTTATTTCAGCTTGGCTTGGCCAGCCCAGTTGAACAACGACTCCTGCTAAGTCATCACTAAAGCCTTGATATCTGATAAAGTTCCTCATCCCTCACTGTTGATGTCTAAATCCTTGGCCTGCCTTTATCAAGAATCCTGTTGGGCATGGATGAGCTTGGAGAATTATGTTAAGTGAAATAAGCCAGGCACAGAAAGAGAAATACCACATGTCCTCACTCATAAGTGGGAGCTAAGAAGGATGGAAGGAAGGAAAGAAAGATCATCCTTGGCCTGCCTTTATCAAGAATCCTGTTGGGCATGGATGAGCTTGGAGAATTATGTTAAGTGAAATAAGCCAGGCACAGAAAGAGAAATACCACATGTCCTCACTCATAAGTGGGAGCTAAGAAGGATGGAAGGAAGGAAAGAAAGATCACAATAATACATTAAACTTTCAGAAGGAGAGAACAGAACTGAGATTACCAGAGTTGAGAAAGGGAGAGGGAGAGGGAGAGTTAATGAGAAATTAGTAAAGAGCCACAAAATATGAATGCACAGTGCAATGTTGAATATACCAATTATCTTGATTCGAGCATCACATATTGCACACAGGCATTGATATTCAACTCTGTACCCTACAAATATGTATAATCAATTATGTTTCAATAAATAAAAAAATCCTGTTAGGCCAGTTTAGCAAGAATTCCCCTACTCTTGCTGTTTCCTTCTTAATTATTTTCCATCCACTGGTTCTCACTCACATCCTGCTATTTGGTTATATATTCCCACTTACCCTTGCTGTGTGCAGAGTTGGGGCCTATCTCTTTCCCCTAATGCAATGGTCTTTAAGTCTTCCTTACCATTTTAGCAGGTGTAGAATATTTTTTTATACTCCCAATGCCAGCATCCCAACTTACTTAATTTGTAATGGATGATAACCTAGGCTCTGCTTGAACACTTCCAGTGGCAAGAAGCTCATTATTCTGAAGCAGATCATTCCATTTAGATGGTGTGAAAGATGTGAAAGGCAGTTACTTATTGGAAAGATTATAGGCTTTGGTGTTATACAGATCTGGGTTAGTTGGTACCTTCTTTATAACATTCCTTTTACTTTCATTCAAGAAACATTTTATGAATGGAGGAGATGGGGTTAGAAAGCTGTCCTAAGTAGGCTAAACAAACTATGCAAAGGCCCAGAGGTAAGAAATCAGCAAGGAAGTAGACAGCATGGCATATATTAATAGAAAAATTTCAGAAAAATGTAAAGTCATACTCTCATGCAGGCATAAAAAGAATATATGTTAAAAAAATTTTCATATGATGTGAGCAAACCATGGAGATGTTGTAACTGGTTCAAAAGAAAAATCAAAACAGCACAGTTTTATATGCAGTAAAGGAATACTGAAATACACTGCAAACACACAGAACAGTTTTTTCCTCAGGGGTGAGTGGAGTCAATTAAATCACTGCTGGGCAGGACATAACTTACATGTCTCTCAGTTACCTACAACTTAACAAAGAATTGTAAATTAGCTCAAAGGCAATGAACAGGGCTACAATCTGATAACCCAGAAAATTGTACTATGGAGGATGCATAGTTTTCCATAGAAACATCACATTTTTTCTGTACATATTTGAGTAATTGGAAGATGGTCTGTATAGTTCCAACTGGTGAGTTATTACAGAGAGGCAATCAAGGGTCAGATCATGAAGGTCTTTGTAAGCTATGCTAGGAAATTTAAGCATGGAGGTAACATGATCAGATTTATGTTTTAGAAAGAGCATTCTGGCTACATTGTTACTGAAGGACAAGACACAATGTATAGAAACCTAGTTAGGAGAGTGTTGTAAGCTGGATTTCAATCCTTGCTCTGCTATTACTAGCTGTAAGCTCTTAGGTGAAGTCACTCAACCTTACTGAGCCTCCATTTTCACCTCTGGAGCATGGATAATGATACCTTCCTTGCAGGATTACTGTGAGGATTAATATTATGTATGCAATGAGTATAGTGTGTAATAGACAGTAAATATTATTTTTCTTCCACTCTTCTCCCACGTTACAACCAAATTGTTAGAACATTTTTATACTGAGCAAAAATTTGCTTCCCTTAACCTCTGTGATTGTGGAGATTCTAGTAGTGCTATTTGGAAGAATGTAAAATAAGTCTAACCCCTCTTGCCTTCACATATTTGAAGATCTTTCATTTCATTTAAGTCTTTCTTCTTGAAACTAATTTTCCATAGTTAAATTATCAGTTCTTCCCTTCTCTCTTGTATACTCTCCCTAGAGGAGGTGAGTATCTCCTCTAACTTATGACACACAGAAATGAAATAAACATAATATTCCAGGGATGATTCAAACAGTATACAGTAAAGTGGAACAATCAGTTATCTTGATCTAGATAATAAGATTCTGTTATACTGCTGAAAATTGCATTAGCCTTTTTAGTAACCATATAATTAGTTCATTTCTTGGCCTATGGTCAAGAAAAATGTCCAGGTATTTTTCTTTCCTTCCTTCCTTCCTTCCTTCCTTCCTTCCTTCCTTCCTTCCTTCCTTCCTTTTTGCCAACAAAGAATTATTTATTAGGCAGTCACTATATATCATTACTGTGTAATAAACAAAAACCAAGTGAGAAATTTAGTTTAAAAGGGGAAAATTACATTTGTCATTATTATCTAATATTTATGGCATACTTATTATACTATAACTGTTCATTCTTTTTTTAACACTTGTACATATTTGTGGGGTACAGTATGTTGTTTCAACACATGCATATACTGCACAATGATTCACTTAGGGTAGATAGCATAGTTTTGTACCTGTTAGTCCATCACTACTACTGCCCGCACTCCCTCTCTCCTCCTAGTCTCTGGTAATCATTATTCTATTCTCTATTTCTATAAGAATTACTGTTTGAGTTCTCCTTAATCGAGAACATATGCAATGATGTTTTTAACTTAAAAAATAAGATTTTGTTTTGCCCATTAAATTCCATTTTTGTTTATGGATTAGCTTTTTAGTTTTAAAATATCTATATAAAATGTAGTATATATTCATTCAAACATAAAAACAAATAGTATAATAATGAACCCATTCGTTGAGATATTCTATCTCTTAGTCTCCTTCCCCCGAAGGAAACATTGTTGTCATCTTCTTTTAAATCCTTTAAAAACTATTCTATTTCCAAAGAAGTAAATGTACAATTAAAAATACAAATGATAGGGCCGGCCCCGTGGCTCACTCAGGAGAATGTGGTGCTGGTAGCGCTGAGGCTGCAGGTTTGGATCCTATATATATAGGGATGGCCGGTGTGCTCACTGGCTGAGAGTGGTGCAGACAACACTGTGCCAATGGTTGTGATCCCCTTACCAGTCAAAACCAAAACAAATGATAACATACTATGCACACTGGTTTGCATCTTGTCTTTACAATTAATAATTCCAATAGAATGTAAGCTCTAGGAGGACAGGAAGAAATCATCAGGACTGGATGGCTTCTCTGCCAAATTCTACCAAACATTATAAAAGAACTAATACCAATTCTTCTCAAACTCTTCCAAAAAGTTGAAAAGGAGGTAATACTTCCAAACTCACTCTGTGAGGCCAGTATTACACTTATGCCAAAACCAGAAAAAGGATCCAACAAAAAAAGAAAACTGTAGGCCAATATCCCCAATGAATACAGATGTGAAGATCCTCAACAAAATACTAGCAAACAGAACCAAGCCACACATTAAAAGGATCATTCAACATGATCAAGTGGGATTCATCCCAGGGATGCAAAGATGGTTCAACATATGCAAATCAATAAATGTGATATATCACATCAACAGAATGAAAGAAAACAAATATGATCATTTGTACAAAGAAAAAGCATTTGATAAAATCCAACACCCCTTCATGATAAAAAACAATCAACAAATTAGACATAAAAGGAACATACCTCAACACAATAAAGGCAATATATGACAAACCCACAGCTAGTATCATACTGAACAGACAAAAATTGGAGGCTTTCCCTCTAAGATCTGGAACAAGACAAGAATGCCCACTTTCCCCACTCTTGTTCAACATAGTATGGGACGTTCTAGCCAGTGCAATTAGGTAATAGAAAGCAATAAATGACATCCAATTCAGAAAGGATAAAGTCAAACTACTCCTGTTTGCAAATGACATGATTATATACATAGAAAACCCTAAAGACTCCACCAAAAAATTTACGAGAAGTAATAAATGAATTCAGCATAGTGGCAGGATGCAAAATCAACACAGAAAAATCAAAAGACTTCCTATACACCAATAACAAAATAGTCAAAGATGAAATCAAGAAAGTAATCCCATTCACAATAGCTACCAAAAATAATGAAATACCTAGGAGTAAATTTAACCAAGGATATGAAAGATCTCTACAATGAAAACTACAAAATGTAGGTGACAAAAATTGAAGAAGACACAAATGAATGGAAAGTTATCCCATCTTCATGGGTTGGAAGAATTAACATTACCAAAATGTCCATCTTACCCAAAGCAATTTACACATTCAACACAATCCCTATCGAAATACCAATGACATTCTTCACATAAATAGAAAAAAGTTCTTCAAATTTGTATGAAACCATAAAAGACCCCACGCTTCTAAAGCAATCTGAATAAAAATGACAAAGTTGGAGGCATCACACTTCCTGACTTCAAAATATACTATAAAGCAATAGTAACCAAAACAGCATGGTACTAGCATAAAAATAGACAAGTAGACCAATGGAACAGAATAGAGTGCCAAGAAATAAACCCATACATACACTTATAGCCAACTGATTTTTCACAAAGGTTCCAAGAATAGACAGAGGGGAAATGACAGCCTCTTCAATAAATTGTGCTGGGAAAACTAGTTATCCATGTGCAGAATATTGAAACTAGAACCCTATCTCTCACCATACACAAAAATAAACTCAAAATGGATCAAAGGCCTAAATTTAAGACCCAAAACTATGAAACTGCTAGAAGAAAACATAGGGAAATGGAAGTGGGCAGCACTTTTTTGTGAAAGATTACAAAGGCACAGGCAACTAAAGCAAAGGTGCACAAATGGGACTACATCAAACTAAGAAGCTTCTGTACAGCAAGAGACACTATCAACAAAGTGAAGAGACAACCTACAGAATGGGAAAAAGTGTTTGCCAACCACACATCAGACAAGGGGCTAATTTCCAGAATATATAAGGAACTCAACTCAACAGCAAAAACCAAACCAAAACAAAACAACAAATAACCCAATTAAAAAAGGACCTGAACAGGCATTTCTCAAAAGAAGACATAAACAAATGGCCAACAGGCCCATAAAAAAATGCTCAAAATCACTAATCATTAGGGAAATTCAAATTAAAACCACAACGATGTATCATCTTACTGTAGTTTGAATGGCTATTATCAATAAGACAGAAAATGAAAAATGCTGGCAAAGATGTGGAGAAAAAGAATTCTCTTACACTGCTGTTGGGAGTGTAAATTGGTCCAGCCATTGTAGGAAACAGTATGGAGGTTCCTCTGAGAACTAAAAATAGACCTACCTTATGACCCAGCTATCCCACTACTGGGTATATACCCAAAGGAAATGAAATTAATATTTTAAAAAGACATCTGCACTCCCATGTCCATGGCAACACTATTCACAGTAGCCAAGAGATGAAATCAACCTAAATACCCATCAATGGATGAATGGATAAAAAAAACTGTGGTGCAGGGCCGGCCCGGTGGCGCACTGGATAGTGCTCCGCTTGGGAAGCGTGGCGGCACTCCCGCCCGAGGGTTCGGATCCCACATACAGACCGGTTCCCGCTCACTGGCTGAGCGAGGCGTGGGAGCAACACCAAGGGTTGCGATCCCGTTGCCGGTCCCCGGTCCGGTACGGGGGCAACACTGAGGGTTGCGATCCTTTGCCAGACACGGAAAAAAAGACAAAAGACAAAAAAAAAAAAAAAAAAAAAAAAAAAAAAAAAAAAAAAAAAACAACTGTGGTGTGCGTGCGTGTGTGTGTGTGTGTGTGTGTGTGTGTGTATACACATGAATACTATTCAGCTATGAGAAAAAATATATCCTATCATTTGCAGCAACATGGTTGGAAACTGTCATGCTAAGGGAAGTAAGTTAGGCACAGAAAGACAAATAAACCTCATGATTTCACTCATATATGGAATCTAAAAAGAAAAAGAAAAAAATCGTTCTCATAGAAGCAGAGAGTAGAATAATAGTTACCAGAGGCTAGAAGGGGACGGGAAGTAGAAGGGAGAAGTAGTGGACCAATAGGTACAAAACTATGCTCTCTACCCTAAGTGAATCAGTGTGCAGTATATGCATATATCGAAACAACACACTGTGCTCCACAAATATGTACAAGTAAATGTTAAAAGAAAAAAATATATGATACTAGTAGAGGCTCCATAAATATTTGTTTAATGCTGAATAATGTATTTTAACCAGGAAAATTTTTTGTTGTAATTATATTAGATTTATGGATTAATTTGGAGGAAATTATAATCTTTGCGATATTGATTTTTTCCATCTACACATATGGCACATGAACATTTATATTTCCCCATCTATTTAGATCTTCTTTTATGCTTTTAAAAATATTTTATAATGTCCTCCATAAAAGTCTTACACTTCTGTTTTTAGATATATTCTTTAGTACTTGCAGTATTCTTAGTCTATTATAAATAGTATCTGTATTTGTTATTTTATTTTTGAATTGTTTGTTGCTGGTGTATAAGAACACAGTCTTTACACGTTAATCCTATATCAAGTAATCTTTTAATTTTAAAATCCTGTAGTTTTTCTTGGCCTTTCTGTGCAGACATTCATATTATCTCCAAATAATGCCAGTTTTGTTTTTTCTTTCCTGTACTGATATATATGATTTCATCATCTTGTTTAATTGAGTTGGCCAGGTCTCCCAATATAATATTAAATTAAACAGTGGTAGTAGGAATTCTTTACTTATTCTTGACTTCAGTGCAAATGTTTCAAAGGTATCATCCATCGGTTTGTAGTTGTTATACATTTTCTGGTACTTAACTCTGTGAAGTTAAAGAAATTACTTTTCATTCTGTTTTCTGAGAGTTTTTATCCTGAAATGGTGTTAATTTTTATCAAAAGCTTTTTTTTTACATTTTATAAGTTATCTTTTTACTTGTTTTAATAATGTTAAAAGACATATAATATTTTTTCTTGAATGCTAAACTATCCTTGAAACTTTCAGATATACCACACTTGGCCATGATGTGATATGCTGATGGACTGATTTTCCAATATTTTATTTAGTATTTTTGTGTCTATGTTAATAATTGAGATTGTGCCATAATTGTTCATTTTCATTGTGTTTTTTTCTGCTTTTTTTAAAAAAATTATTTTCAAGCTTTGTTGAGTCTTAGTTTGGGCTGCTATAACAAATTTCCTTAGACTAGGTAATTTATAAACAACAGAAATTTATTGCTTACAATTCTGAGGTTGGAAAGTCTGATATTAAGGTGCCAGTAAATTTGGTGTCTGGTGAGGGCCTGTTCTTCATAGATGGTGGTGCCTTGTTGCTGTGTCCTCAGATAGTCACCTCCCAAAAGCCATACCTCTTAACACCACCACAATGGGGTTAGGGCTCAGCATGAATTTCATTATTTATTATTATTATTATTATTATTGTTATTTTACTTTTACTTTTCAATATTCATTGTAGCTCATTTTCATGCCACTTTGCCCATTCCTCACTCCCCCCTTCTCTCCCCCTCATCATATCTGTTCTTGACTTAAAGAGTTCAAGGAACTTTTTGTGGTTATTCTGTCTTCTCCCCCCCCCATTTGTTTGTGTGTTTATTTATTTATTTATTTCTAGCTCCCACCAATAAGTGAGAACATGTGATATTTCTCTTTCTGTGCCTGACTTGTCTCACTTAATATAATTTTCTCTAAGTCCATCCATGTTGTTGTGAATGACATTATTTCATTCTTTTTAATAGCAGAGTAGTATTCCATTGTGTAGATATACCATAGTTTCCTTATCCACTCATTTGATGATGGACATTTGGGCTGATTTCAACTCTTCACTATTGTAAATAGAGCTGCAATAAACATGGGAGTGCAGGTATCCCTTTGGCATGATGATTTCCATTTCTCTGGATATATTCCCAACAGTGGAATAGCTGGGTCATATGGCAGATCTATCTGTAATTGTCTGAGGAATCTCCATACCACTTTCCATAAAGGCTGCACCATTTTGAAGCCGCACCAACAGTGAATGAGAGTTCCTTTTTCTCTGCAACCTTGCAGGCACTTACCATTCTTAGTCTTTTGGTTGTTAGCCAACCTAACTGGAGTGAGATGGTATCTCACAATGGTCCTGATTTACATTTCCCTGATGCTGAGTGATGTTGAGCACTTTTTCATGTGTCTGTGGACCATTCGTATATCTTCCTCTGAGAAATGCCTATTCAGCTCCTTTGCCCATTTTTTAATTGGGTTATTTTTTTTTTGCCGTAAAGTGGTTTGAGTTCCTTAAATATTCTGGATATTAATCCTTTGTCAGAAGTATATTTTGCAAATATTTTCTCCCACTCTGCTGGTTGTCTTTTTACTCTGTTGGTTGTTTCTTTTGCTGTGCAGAAGCTTTTTAGTTTGATATAATCCCATTTGTTTATTTTTCCTTTGGTTCCCCATGCTTTTGGGGTCGTGTTCATAAAGTCTGTGCCCAGTCCTATTTCCTGAAGTGTTTCTCCTATGTTTTCTTTAAAAAGTTTTATTGTTTCACAGTGTATATTTAATTCTTTAATCCATTTTGAGTTGATTTTACGATATGGTGAGAGGTATGGGTCTAGTTTCATTCTCCTGCACATTGATATCCAGTTATATTAGCACCATTTGCTGAAGATGCAGTCTCTTCCCAAGTGTATAGGCTTGGTGCCTTTGTCAAAGATCAGATGGCTGTAGGTGAGTGGGTTGATTTCTGGATTCTCTATTCTATTCTATTGATCGGTGTCTCTGTTTTTATTCCAGTACCATGCTGTTTGGGTTATTATAGCTTTGTAGTATAGTTTACAGTCAGGTAGTGATATGCCTCCAGCTTTATTTTTTTTGCTCAGAATTGCTTTGGCTATGCAGGATCTTTTGTTATTCCATATAAATGTCTGGATAGTTTTTTCCATTTCTGAGAAAAATGTCATTGGAATTTTGATGGAGATTGCATTGAATTTGTATATCACTTTGGGTAGTATGGACATTTTCACAATGTTGGTTCTTCCAATCCAGGAGCGCGGGATATCTTTCCATCTTCTTGTATCCTCTCTAATTTCTCTCAGCAGTGGTTTGTAGTTCTCATTATAGACATTTTTCACATCCTTGGTTATCTCAATTCCTAAGTATTTTATTTTTTTGGTGGCTATTGTAAATGGGCAAACTTTTTACATTTCTCTTTCTGCATGTTCA
>NW_007732323.1:10491-61391 GCF_000696425.1 Galeopterus variegatus | reverse complement strand
AGTTCCTGTTCTTAAAGGAAAAGCTTTCAGCTTTTCCCTATTCAGGATGATATTGGCAGTGGGTTTATCATATATGGCTTTAATTATGTTGAGATAATTTCCATTTATACCTAACTTACAGAGGGTCTTTGTCATGAATGAATGTTGAATTTTATCAAATGCTTTTTCAGCATCTATACAGATGACTATATGGCCCTTGTGTTTGATTTTATTGATATGGTGTATCACATTTATTGATTTCCATATGTTGAACCAACCTTGCATCCCTCGGATGAATCCCACTCGATCGTGGTGTATAATTTTATGTATGTGTTGCTGTATTCTACTAGCTAGTATTTTATTGAAGATTTTTGAATCTATATTCATCAAGGATATCACCTGTAGGTTTCTTTTTTAGTGGTATCTTAACCTGGTTTTGTTATCAGGGTGATGTTTTCTTCATAAGAATGAGTTTGGGAGATTTGCGTCTGTTTCAATCTTTTGGAATAGTTTGTAGAGAATTGCTGTCAATTCCTCTTTGAATATTTGGTAAAATTCTGCTGTGAATGCCTCTGGTCCTGGGCTTTTATTTGTTGGGAGCCATCTGAAAACAGATTCAATCTCATTTATTGTTATTGTTCTGTTCAGATTTTCTACGTCTTCTTGGCTTAGTTTTGGTAGCTTGTGTGTGTCCAGAAATTCATCCATTTTCACCAGATTTTCAAATTTGTTGGCATATAGTTGTATATAGTAGTTTCGAATGATTCCTTATATTTCAGATGTATCAGTTGTAATATCACCTTTTTCATTTCTAATTTTTGTTATTTGGATCTTCTCTCTTCCTTTTTTTAGTTAGTCATGCTAATGGTTTGTCAATTTTATTTATCTTTTCAAAAAACCAACTTCTTTTACATTGATCTTTTGTATTGTTTTTTGGGTTTCAATGTCATTAAGTTCTGCTCTGATCTTAATGATTTCTTTCAGTCTGCTAACTATAGGTTTGGATTGTTCTTTTTTTTATAGTTCTTTAATGTGAAGTGTTAGGTTGTCCACTTGCCATGTTTCCATTCTTCTGAAGGAAGCATTCAATGTGATAAATTTCCCCCTTTGTACTGCTTTTGTAGTATCCCACAGGTTTTGGTATGATGTATCATTATTTTCATTAATTTCAGAAATTTTTTTGATTTCCTGTTTGATTTCTTCTTGGACCCATATGTCATGAAGTAGAATGCTGTTTAATTTTCATGTGTTTGTGTAGTTTCCAGAATTTCCTTTGTTATTAATTTCTAATTTTAATCCATTGTGTTCCAGAAAAATGTATGGAATAGTTCCAATTTTTTTTGAATTTGTTGAGACTTGATTTGTGACCTAACATGTGATCTATCCTAGAGAATGATCCATGTGCTGATGAGAAAAATGAATATTCTGAGGTTGTTGGATGTAATGTTTTGTAGATATCTGCCAAGTCCAATTCGTCTAGAATTTTGTTTAGATCTTGTATTTCCCTGCTGATTCTTTCCCTAGATGAACTGTCCAATATTGACAGTAGGGTGTTCAGGTCCCCTGCTATTATGGTATTAGTGTCTATTTCCTTCTTTAGGTCTAATAGAGTTTGCTTTATAAATCTGGCTACTCCAACATTGGGTATGTATATATTTATGCTTGTTATGTCTTCTTGATGGATCAATCCTTTTATCATTATGTAGTGGCCCTCATTATCTCTTTTTATGGTTTTTAGTTTAAAGTCTATTTTATCAGATATAAGAATAGCTACTCCAGCTTGTTTTTCATTTCTGTTTGCATGGTAAATATTTTCCATCCTTTCACTCTTAATCTATGTGAGTCTTTATAGGCGAGTTGGGTCTCTTGAAGGCAGCATATAGTTGGGCTCTCCTTTTTAATCCAGTCAGTCATTCTGTGTCTTTTGATTGGGGAATTTAAGCCTTTTACATTGAGTTGCTATTGCAAAATGTTTACTTAATCCTAGCATATTATTGTTTTTTATTTGGATGTCTTAAGTGTCTTTTGTTCCTTTCTTTCTGCTTTACTGTTTGTTTTCTGTATTTGTTGGTTCCGTGGGTTGTAGATAGCATTTTCTTTGTTTGTTTTCTTTTCATGGATGCCATTTTTATTATACTAGTAGGTTTTAATTTTTCTTGATTTTTATTGCAATGTTAGTTGTTTTTCAGGTAGCAAAACCAGTATTCCCTTGAGAATTTCTTGTAAGGATGGTCGTGTGGTAGTGAACTCCTGCAGTTTTTGTGTATCTGAGAAATATACTATTTGCCCTTCATTTCAGAAGAATAGCCTTGCGGGGTAGAATATTCTTGGCTGGCAATCTCTGTCTTTTAGTATTTTGAATATATCATCCCATTCCTTTCTGGCTTTTAGGGTTTGTGATGAAAAGTCTGATGTTAGTCTGATTGGGGCTCCCTTATAGGTGATTTGACACTTGCTTCTCTCTTGCAGCTTTTAAGATTCTCTCTTTGTGTTTGAGTTTTGCCAATTTGACTATAACATGTCTTTGAGAAGACCTTTTTGGGCTGAATATGTTTGGGGATCTTTGAGCTTCCTGAATCTGAATATTTGTGTCCTGTCCTATAGCTGGGAAGTTTTCTGCTACTATTTTGTTGAATATGTTTTCAATGCAATCTCCTTTTTCCTCCCCTTCTGGAATACCCATGACTTGGATATTTGAGAACTTAAGGTTGTCTGATATCTCTCTTAGATTTTCTTCAATGCTTTTAATTCTTTTTTCTTTTTTCTTTTTTTTTGTCTGCCTGTGTTATTTCAAACAGCCCATCTTCTACATCAGAAGTTCTGTCTTCTGCTTCTGCAAGCCTGTTGGTTAAACTCTCTGTTGTGTTTTTTATTTCGTTGAATGAATTCTTCAGCTCATCAAGCTCTGCTACATTCTTCCCAATTTGGTATGGCTACCTCAGTGTCTGCTCAGTTGGCCACTAGTGCCTTGGGTGTGTGGTCACCTCAGTTCTTAAGCCTCTCTGGGGAGCCCCCTCTCTGGTCAGTGTGCAGTCGTCCGGGCTGGGGATGGAGTCAGGCAGTGGCGGCGAGGCCCACCTACTGGGTTGCACACCAACACCACAGGGCGTGTGGTCTCTGCGGATCTTCCGCTTCTCCAGCTAAACATCTCCCTGCTCTGTGCACACTCAGCTGGGCTAGGGATGGAGTCGGGTGGCGGCAGTGAGGCCTACCTGCTGGGTCATGTGCTGGCATCGCAGTGAGTGTGGTCTCTGCAGAGCTTCCACCTCTTGTGCTGGACGTCTCCCTCTGAAGGTTTTGTTTTTTGACTGCTGATTGGTACAGGGATTGAATCCTGGACCTTGGTGTTATAAGCTTAATACTGTAACCAACCGACCTAACTGGCCAACCCTTGAAAATTTGTTTTTGGAATTTGGTTGAGGAGGTAGGTTTTAAAATATTTAATTAATATTTTAACAGTGATTGAAAGGTTAGTCAGGTTTTCTATTTCTCTACGTGTCAATTTGTAGAGAGTTTTCCCTAAGTTTAATTATATTAGCATAAATTTCCTCATAGTCTTCTCTTTTTATGGTTAAAAGTCTTCTCATTAAAAATTTTGTTTAATTTAAATGATGGGTGCATGTCATTATACATCTGGCAAAAACCAGAGAATGTACAACATCAATTGTGAACACTTATGTAAACTATGGACTCTGGGTGACAATGATCTGTCAATGTAAGTTCATCATTTGTAGCAAATGTACCACTCTGGTGGGGATGTCACTAGTGGGGGAGGCTGTGTATATGTGAGGATTGGTGGTATAGAGTAGATGGGAAATCTCTGTACCTTCTGCTCAATTTTGCTGTGAACCTAAAACTCTGAAAAAATAAAGCCTGTTAATTTTTTTAAAAGCATTTTATTATCTGTGAAGCTTGACACTCATACATTTAAATGCCATTTTTTCATTTTTCTGTGAACTGCATGTCCATGTTGTTTGCCCATTTGTAATTGCTTAGTGTTTTTCTTACAGATTTGTGCAAGCTCTTTATATGTAAATGGAATTAGCTCTTTGTCCTATGTTGTAAATATTGTTTCATCTTTTTTTGATGTTTACGATAGTTTTTGCTGTCAGAAATTTAAAATTTTTCTGTATTCACATTTATCTGTTTTCCTGCATTATTCCTAGATTTTGTGTGTTGTTTAGAAAGGCCTTACTCAATATTAGATTATTGTATAAATATTCTGCCATATTTTAGTTTAGTACTTTTATGATTTTTTAAAATATTTTTTACTATCTGGAATGTATTTTAAAGAAAAGGGGTTAGCCAATTATACCAACATTAGTTACTGAATAATTTATTTCCCAGTAGATTTTAAATACCATCTATACAGTACAAAACTCCTGTATGTATGTGTTCTTTCTGAATGCTCTGTTCTGTTCCACTGACCAGTTCTTTTTCTTATTAGCCAGTCCCTTAATGTTATAATTACTGTGGCTTTAATATGTTTTTCAGTAGTTTCCTGGCTATTCTTTTATGTTTATTTTTCAGCATGTCTAAATCCAAAAAGTTCTGTTGACATTTTCATTTGAATTACAATTAAATAGACTAAATTTTAGAGTAATATGTGAATTGTCATCTTACAATATTGAATTCACATATTCAAGAACAATGTATCTTTCTATTTGTGCAAGTTTTCTTTCATGACTCTCAGTGATACTTTGAAGTTTAAACTGGTCTTTGTAGAAATCTTATATGTTTTTGTTTAGTCCTATTCTAAATGGAATCTTTATTTCCATTAGAGTTTCTAATTATATGAAAGCTAATGGTTATCTCATTTGTAAACTGGTGGTAATAATGATAGTTGCTAGCTCCTGGAGGTGTTACAAGGTTTAAATGAGATCAGGTATTAAAAGCACTTGACACAGTGCCTAGCTCATAGTAATCACTCAATATTTGTTTGAGAACTTATTCCTTAATCTTATGTAATGAACCTATGATGGGTATACAATACAGTGCCACCCAGGTGTGTGTTTCTCTGGCATAGTATCTAGACTCTTTCTGCTTCAGTATTCTGATTGAAGCATGGAACAAGCACTTGCAATCTCTATTCTAAGAAAAAGTGGTGGCTTGTGAGGTGAATGGCTCAATCTCTAACCATGAGCAATCAAAGCAATTCTCAGGAACTCTCTCCTCTGCATTTCTATCCCTCTGTCCAGAATGCCTAATAAAATACTAGATAATAGTATATTTTCTCCATACCCACCTAACACTTTCCTAATTACTGAAAAGACAGTAATGTAAAGTCTGTAGTCAGTTGGGAACCATCTTCCAAGGTAGTTAGAAGGGCTTTTGGTAAGCTGGGCAGATACTTTCTGCTTCGGAACACATACGTCAGTCATTCCTAGTTGTCTGATCTTTTGGTCTTGTAGAGGCCAATCCTTGAAGCTGGGGATAAAGAGAATTTCATCTTTTGATCGACTTGGATAGAAAGCTCTGGTATTTTTACAGTAGGGTACCCAATCTTGATTGGCTAGAAGGGAGAACAATTTATCTAAAGGTGGTGCCTGCACTATCTAACTCATCCACGCACATCTGTCCCGGTTCACAGGAACGCCTGAAGGAAATCAGTCTGGGTCTTGGAAGCAAGTGCAATTTTTAAGACTGGCCTATGTTCTATGATTTTTCAGAGCTCCAAGAAGGCCCCACTGCCCTTTAGAGTCCTTCTGTCAGCTGACAGAAGACTTTTACTCTGCAATTGAGAAATAAGTCCACAGGAAAAGTATGGCAGTAATGTGAGATTAATTCAGAATGAAAGAGTTGGCTAGTTGGCCAAGTTTTATAAGCAAAGAGCCTTGAATGTCTGGAAGAGGTATTATATCAGGGAAATGTTGCCACGAAGCATTAATAATGGTTCTGAAAAGGTTTGTATGCTAAAGGCAATTTTCCTTAAAGCCAAACTTGAATATAGTAATAGCCAAATTAATGCAATCCCCATCTTTATTTTATCCTGTCATCAGTGTTACTAGCTTTTTATATCCAGGTGAGTGACTGTCCACAGGGCTGCAGGAAATGAGCATATTTGCATAAGCCTTCTCCTTTCTCATTCATTTAAACCCCATCCTTCTTGCCTCAGTCCAGATATACCTACATATTTTCTTACATGCATTGCACTGAATCTGAGCACAGTTTCAGAAATTCTATTTTTTTTTTTTTTTGAAAATTCGGACCTCATGAGCATAAAGAACCCCATGAATATCTACTTTTAGATAAGCAACTTTGCTTTAAGGCATGGGCAGACTAAGGGGCTTATCCAGT
Organism: Galeopterus variegatus; assembly: GCF_000696425.1. Lineage (NCBI taxonomy): Eukaryota > Metazoa > Chordata > Mammalia > Dermoptera > Cynocephalidae > Galeopterus > Galeopterus variegatus. Next base: position 55,115 of record NW_007732323.1, on the reverse strand, counting down.
ATGTCAGAAACATTGAGTGGCTACTTGATATAAAGTATAAGTTGTAATGCTGGCCTCTGATTCTTGCAGACTTACAGTTTGGTAAAGCATCATTATGGTTAAACCTTGGCTTTATTTAATTTATGAAGAAAACATTAATGGAATATACATATGCCATTAATATCAGGCACAGTGCAAAGCACTGAAGATACAACAATGAATAGGGCATGGGCTCTGCTCTTAAGGATATTGCAGACTAACTGGAAGACATTTATAAAACAGGGGGTTAAATGCAGTGGTAGAGAGAAGCATAGGGTTCTGAGGTTTCAAGTTTAGAGGTGATTATGCAGGGAGGGCTAAGGTAGGAATCTTGGAACACAAGGAAATTTGAGGTTTGAGCAGAGGATCTGGAATTGAGACCAAGGATGTACGGCCAAAAATGGAGAGAAACTGGGAGAGGATGAATACAAAGAAGTCAAAGGAGGAGAGACAGCAACATCTCCCCATTTTTCCTACCCACCCCAAGCCCCTGACCAGCGCTGTTCAACTCTCTGCTTCCATATGTTCGACTTTTTTAGATTCCACATATGAATGAAATCATGCAGTTTTGTCTTTCTGTGTCTGGCTTACTTCACTTAGCATGACATCCTTCAGGTTCACCCATGTTGTTGCAAATAGCAGGATTTCTTTCTTTTTTACTGCTCAATTGTTTGGGGGATCTCATGTACAGCATTGTAACTATAGTTAATAACACTGTATTGCTTACTTGAAATTTGATGAGAGAGCAGATTTTAAGTGTCCTCATCACACCCCCCCACACCCCCACAATGGTAACTATGGGTAGTGATTGTTGTGTTAATTATTTTGATTTTGGTAAACAGTACACAGTGTATATGTATATCAAATCATGCCTTGTATATCTTGAATATATATAACTTTTATTTGTCAATTAAATCTTTTTAAATAAAAAAGAAAGAGAGAGGAGTTTAAGGAGTCAACAATGTAAAATGGAACTGAGAGGTCAGGTAAAAACATGATGGAAAGGTGTTCATTAAATTTGGAATTGTGGAGATCACTGGTGACTTCAGGGAGATCAGTTTCAGTGAAATAATGAGGCATGAAGTTAATTTTCAGTGAGTTGATGTATTAATAAGAGATCAGAGAGTTAAAATTGTGAGTAAGGACTGTCTTTTCAAAGAGCTTACCTGGGAGGAAAGGAGAATAAGAGGATGACAGCTAGAAAGAGTTGAAGGTTAAGTACGATTTGATTTTGTTGAATTGGGAGAGCCTGAGCATGTTCTTATGCTGTGGAAAATGAGTCAGCAGGACAGAGTGAGAGTGAGGTTGAGGATAAGGAGAAGGATGCTTTATAGAGCAGTGTCCCTCATAACAAAGGAATCAATAGGATCCAAGTGAGTTGGCCTTGGACAGGAGGAGTGAGAGCTCGCTCTTTGGAACTAGAAAAAATGAGCCAATAGTAGGTGTGGTTTCTGGATAGGAAAGTCTCCCCTGGTGGCCTTGATTTACTTATTAAGTAAGAGGCTCAAGCATCTGTAGGCAGCGAGGGGACAGATGTCAGAGTAAGATTTATGACAGTTAGGTGTCTGATGTCCAGGAGAGAATATGGGGAAAATAAACATAGTAACAATGACTACTCTTCCTCTACTAACGAATGTTTGGAAAGCTCTTTTCTACAATTCGAACACTTTGGAATTCTTAGGCTAGTGTGTAGAGAGATGACATCACCAAGCAGAGCTCAACAATCTCTTCAGATTCAGGTCTCTGCTGGGTTATTGAGGTAGATAATGGTATTTATTTGCAGCCTTCCCACCTTCCTCTCTAAACAGCACCACACACATTGCGGGTGCCAAAACTCTGAAATATGACTGTAGATGATAATAAGGATGATGATGATGATGACAATGATAAGTAGGAAGAATAGTTAACATTCATTCAGTGTTTTCTAAGTGCCAGGCACTGTACCAAGCTCTTTATATGGATGAGAATCAGCTGAATAGATAAATTAATCCATGGAAAGTAATTGTGTGTGTGTGTGTGTGTGTGTGTGTGTGTGTGTGTGTGTGTGTAAAAAATAAACATAATATAGATGACACATGTATAACGTGTATACTCCACACTGTGCCTGGCATTTGGTAGAAACTCTAGTCTTCCCTTTCTTTCCCATCTTCCTGTCCTTCATCATTACCCTCCCTAGCCATCACTCATCCTGCCCCGTCCCCCTGCCAGGGCTGGGGTAAGTGAGAGACAACATGGAAGGGGTCTCTGTGTCATTGTCGTGGATTAGACTGGTTAGTGGAAGAGAGAGAAGCCCTTGGAATTGCCTTTGGACTTGCTGTCTAAGGGTTGTCTCCCCATTCCGGTTATCATTTCTTCAAGGACAGAGTCTATGCTGTGCCCTTTTGTGTCCCCCATAAGCATTGGCACGGTGGTAGGCACATAAAAGGCACTAAATAAACTCTTTTTAGGCTGGGCTCAGCCTTACGGTCTTGGCTATGGGCACCATCAGTGTTTTGGCAATTGCTGAGGCAGGTCCTGGAGCCACAGCTGACAGGTTCTCACGAGGACGTAGACAGCAGCAGCCAGAGCCAGCTGGTAGTGGCTTCACTGGCAGTGCTGTGCAGGGGACAGGCCACCAGGCCACAAGTCCAAGGACCTGCATCCCTGACGCAGCTCTGCCACTGACTGTCTGCGTGACCCTGTGCAAATCTCTCCACTGCCCTGGGCCTCAGAGTCCTCACCTGTAAAGTAAAAGTGATAATCCTTACTCTGCCTCTTCACAGAGGTTCTCTAAGGATCGAATTTGGATGACAGTTATAAAAGCTCTTTGCAAAATGAAAGACATGCAGATGTGAAGGGATGATAACTCCTGGGGCCCAGGCTTGATTTAGAAGAAGACAGGAAGGGAGAGTCCCTGTGTAACCTGGGCATATGGGGGTGTTAATTTGTTTTCTTCCTGTTTAAGCAACATCCGTGATTCAAGCTGGTTCTGCATGTGGAACACTCTGTCCTTTGAGATCCTCAGGGACAGAAGAATTTGTAAAGCAGTGAGGCAGCAAATAGTTCATGACATAAAAATAGATGAAATGTGGTGGGATTCATACTTGTATGTCTTCAACCACTGCCTGGCTAGCAGCAGTCAGCTAAGACAGGTAACTTGTCATCTGTTCGCTTCCTTAGCAAATCTTCCTCCTCTAGCCCCTAGTCTTGCAATGCAGTCATGCCCCACAGCTCTGTTCTGCACACTCTTGCCTTCCCTTTCCTTCATTCGTTTATCTTCTCTTTGTCCTTTCCTTCCTCCGTGCATAAAGTCAGCCGTTCTCTTGGGTTAGAGCAGCCACCTTCCAATTCTGTGCCTCTAGCCCAGAGCTCTGATGTGAGCCCTAGACCTGAAACTCTACTCAGATGTCCTATAGACACCCTAAACTCACCCTCTTAAGACACTTACTTCTCCTTCTTTCCTGCTTCAAGCCTGCTGCTTCTCTTTCAGTTTGAGCTATGCAGAAGAGAAGACCTCAGAGGCAGAAAGGAAGATGGTTTGCAATTGAGGATGTGGTCCAGGCCCCCTCTCTTTTGTGATTAAGTAGAAAGGAACAGAGGTGAAGGCTAGAGAGCTGAATGGAATACAGATGAAGCTTTGCCTTAACTGGTTTCTCTTTAAATTCATGGCCACTAACCTTACCTAGTCCCTTGGTGCTGACTGCTGCATTTCCTTGGTCCATTTACTCTCACTCTTTATACCTTATTCTCCTTTTCAATCCTCCAGCACCGCCTCTTCCCTCCCCCATTGTTGACCTTCTGAAGAAGTCAGAAGAGAACTCCCAAAGACTCCACATTTACCCACCTACCTGCCATTTCTTTCTCTTCTCTCTTGTTACTCTGAACGAACCATCTCTGCTCCAATCTAAGGCCAACCCCTCCGTTTGTGCACTACCTCCCGACACCCCTAGGTTACTCAAGTATATTGCTCTAGCAATTCTCCTCTTGATTCTCCTGCATCAGTGGGACTCCACTAGTTCATTCCCACCACTATATAAATATACCATTACCACTCACATCTTAATGAAACCTTCTCTTGACCCACTTGCCCTACGTCTCTGGCCTCATTTCTCTGGTCCCCTTCTTACCAAAACTCCTCAAAAGAGTTGCTTCTACTCGCTGTTCCCAATTCTCTTTTGAGCCCACTCCAATCATGCTTTTGCCTCTATCACTCTACCAAAATTGTTCCCTGGAAAAGTTGCCAATAATCTCCACTTTGTTCCATTAAGTGATCAATGCTTATTCCTTGTCTTGCTAGATCTATCCACAGCAATGAATATAGTTAACATGCTTTCTGAAATACTTTCTTCATTTGACCTCCAGGACTCCTAACTCTCCTAATTTTCTCCTATCTCACTGATTATTCCTTCTCAGTCTCCTTTGCTGATTCCTCTTCCTCCTTTTACCGTCTAAACTCTGTGATCTCCAGGGCTCAATATCACACCTCTTCTCTTCTATCTGTACTCATTCCCTTGGTGATTTCATCCAGACTCATGGCTGTACATACCAACTATAATAGTCCCCCGTTTTACACAGTTTCACTTTCTGTGGTTTCAATTACTCATGGTCAACCATTGTCTAAAACTATTAAATGAAAACTTCTAGAAATAAGCAATTCATAAGATTTTTTTTATTGAATTATAATTAATTATACATACTTTTTTGGGATTCAATGTTGACATCTGTTGATCAAATCAATATTACTAGTATGTATATTGTTACAAATTGTACTCATTCTTTATGCCCCTTGTCCAATCTCTCCCCATCCCCCTCTCCCTCTCCCCTCCCACCTCTGATAACCCTAGATTTCTTCTCTCCCTCTGAAAGAGTAATGGTTGTTCTGTTGGTTTGTTGCCTAGATGATCTGTCCAGTGCTGAAAGGTGTGTTTAGGTCCCCCAATATTATCACAGAGCAGATGTTTCTTCTGTCACTCTGGAATGGGCTTTGTGGAGAGAGACAGCCTATTCTTTTCTTTGGTCTCTGCTGGTAACTCTCCTTGTGTCAATGCACGCCAGTGGCTGGTGGACCATCTGCGTGATTGTTGTGATGTTTAGTCACTTTTGCAGCAGCCGTGGTTACTGTCGTGGCTGTGGTGAGCCACCCACATGGAGGTGATGTTTTGGGCATGCTCCTTGGTGCTGGTGCTGTGCCTGGTTGTGGGCAGGGAGTCTGGTCCCTGGTTCCAAGCCATGGTCCCTGGGGTGGGGCCCCAAGGTGCTGCTGGTATTCATGGTTGTGGGCAAGTGGTCCATTCCCTGGCTCTATGCTTCAGGTCTCCTGGTGGCCCTGAGGCATTGCTGTTGTGCCTGAGCTGGAACTAACTTTTTGTCCTTTGCTTCCTTCTAAAATGGGGGAACTTCCTGTAGGAACCAGTACTTGAGCTCTGTGGTTGAGCTAACTTGCTGCTTTGCTGCTGTTTCCCTAGGGAAGACTTTTTGTGCAGCTCAGGGTTTAATGGTTGATCTTATAGGTACTTCTGGTTCTCCAGAGACGGGGTGCACCTGGTGGTTTAGAAACTCTGATCTGGGCCTGAGTTTTTTCATCAAACCGCACCCCATGCAATTCTGCATTCTTGACCAGTCTCCTCTGAGTGGTACTATGCTGATTGGAGGGCAGATCAGCTGTCCTTGCTGTGTCCCAGTGTTCTCTCAGTGGGCCTGTCTCCCCCACTGCCCATGCTCCAAACACTTCCCATGGTATGGGCCATGCACCAGTCCCTTGTGATGACTCACTGGCCTCTGAATGGCTCCCCTTTTTCAGCTGTTCTGGCTCCTCACTCCTGCATGGGTCCTCAGGAACCCTATTAGTGGTCTTGCTGTCCTGGGGGCCACTGAGGCTCTCTTCTCCCCTGCCACCTACAAGCAACTCCATCCAAAGGGCACAGCTGTGGCTTCTGCCGGCTCCTGCTCCATGCACTCAGCAGCTCCAGTCTTAAAGCACCCACGGCCCCAAACCCTCAGAGCAGTTTTTTCTTTCTCTCATCATGTTTTCTCCTGCCTTCATGAACCCTGTAGGTCTCTTCTCCTCTTCCTCTGAGCTCCAGCAGCCCCAGCATGGCTGTTGTTACATATTTATAGCTGTAAGTTGGTTGATTGGTGTGAGAGACTGATGCTGGGGGCCGTCTATTCCACCATCTTGACTGGAACTCCTCCACAATTCTTAAGGTTTAAATTGTGCACTGTTCTGAGTAGTATGATGAAATGCTATGTCCTGCCTGGGATGAGAATTGTCCCTTTGTCCAGTGTCTCCATGCTGCCTGTGCTCCCCACCCATTAGTCACTTAGTAGCCATCTTGGTTATCAGATTGACTGTCAGGTATTACAGTGCTTGTGTTCAAGTCACCTTTATTTTAATTAGTAATGACCTCAAAGTATAACAATAATGATTCTGGAATAATATAATTGTTCCATTTCATTATCTGTTATTGCTGTTAATCTCTTGCTGTGCCTTATTTATAAGCTAAACTTTATTGTAGGCATGTATGTATTGAAAAAAAACATAGTATATATATATAGGACTTGGTATTATTCATGGTTTCAGGCATCCATTGGGGGTCTTGGAACATATCCCACATGGATGAGGGGAGGCTACTGTATATAATGACGACCCTAGTTTTACATCCTCAGCCCAGACCTCTTCTCTAATTTGCAGACTCATCCTCCCAAAACTGAATCCTGACCTTCACCTTCAAACCTGTTTTTCCCATAGTCTTTTTGTTGTCAGTAAGTGGAAATCCCATCCTTGGATCTCTTCTCTCTTTCTCTCTTTACATATAATGCACAGAGAAATCATGTTGCCATTACCTTCAAAATATATCCAGAGGGGGCTTCTGGTCAAGATGGCAGAATAGATGGTCCCCCAGTGTCACTCTCTCTCACAAATCAACCAATTTACAACTATTAAAAAGCAATGAGAGGTTCTGGTCGTGATAGCAGAGGAGTTGGTTCCTGGTGTCTCTCTCTCCCACAGAGTGACCAATTTGCAGCTTTTGAAGAACAGCGATGGAGAACCCGAAATATGTGCTGGAGCAGATACGAGCCGCCTGCCACGGGACCCCAGTTAAGGTTGCTCCCCATTCTGTAGAGAGACTTTAGAGATTCTGGGCCCACATGCCCCAAGCCTGCTGGCTGGAGAAGGCAGGCAGGGCCGTGGCAGGACTTTCAGAACAGGCTGTCCCATCTCCATGAGTGACTTGAGAGGCTCCCGGCTCTCAAGCCCCAAACCAGATGAGCTGGTGAAGGCAGGTGGGGCGAGACTTCCAGCCCAGGCCGTCCCGTCTCTATGAGTGACTTTACAGGCTCTGGGTTCCCATACCCCAAGCTCGAACAGCTGGTGAAGGCAGGTGGGGTGGGACTTCTGGTCCAGGCTACTTTCTACTGTACAGAAGCAACAGTCCCTTCAGGATCCAAGCCAGACATCAGGGTGAAAGGAGTGGACTATGATACCCCCGGCCACAGTGACAAAACCCCAAAGAAAAGAAACCAGAAATATGAAAAATCAAGAAATTACATCACCACCAAAGGAAACTTTCAAGTGCTAGACCCTATAGAATAGGAAGTCTTTGAAATGACAGACAAGGAATTTATAGTACCTATTCTAAGGAAACTAAACGAGATACAAGAAAACTTAGCGAAACAACACAATGAAATGAGAAAAAATATACAGGATCTGAAAGAAGAAATGTGCAAAGAAATCAATGCCTTGAAAAAGAATGTAGCTGAGCTTGTGGAGCCGAAGGATTCATTCAATGAATTAAAAAAAAAAAAAAAAAGAATGGAGAGTTTAACCAGCAGACTTGAACAAGCAGAAGAGAGAATTTCTGACCTCGAAGACAGGCTATTTGAATTAATGCAGGCAGACCAGAAAAAAGAAGAAAGAATCAAAAAAATTGAAGAAAATTTAAGAGAGACAACTGACAACCTTAAGCACTCAAATATCCAAATCATGTGTATTCCAGAAAGGGAGGAAAAGGAAATAGCATTGAAAACATACTCAATGAGATAATAGCAGAAAACTTCCCAGGTATAGGGAACATCACAGATCCCCAGATTCAGGAAGCCCAAAGATCCCCAAACACATTCAAACCAAAAAGGTCCTCTCCAAGACATGTGATAGTCAAACTGACAAAATTCAAAGACAAAGAGAGAATCTTAAAAGCTACAAGAAAGAAGTGGCAAGTCACCTGTAAGGGAGCCCCAATCAGACCAACATCAGACTTTTCATCAGAAACTCTAAAAGCCAGAAAAGAATGGGATGATATATTCAAAAAACTAATGGACAAAAATTGCCAGCCAAGAATACTTTACCCAGCAAGACTATCCTTCTGAAATGAAGGACAAATAGTATATTTCTCAGACAAACAATAACTGCAGGAGTTCACTACCACATGACCAGCCCTAGAAGAAATTCTCAAGGAAGTACTGGGTTTGATACCACAAAAACAACCATCACTGCCATGAATACACAAGAAAGAACAATACCTACCAGCAAAACAAAAATGCTAAAAAGAGAGAGAAAAATAGTTTATCTATCAACCCACGAAACCAGCAAATAGAGAAGACAAACAGAAAATTTGAAAGAAAGGAACAAAAGATACTTAAGACATCAAAACAAAAATCAGTATAATGCTAGGAGTAAATTAACACATTTCAATAATAACTCTGAATGTAAAGAGACTAAATTCCCCATTCAAAAGGCACAGACTGACTGGATTAAAAAGATGGACCCAACAATATGCTGTCTCCAAGAGACTCACTTGACCTGTAAAGACACACATAGACCAAGACTGAAAGGATGGAAAAAGATATATCATGCAAGTAGAAATGAAAAAATAGCTGGAGTAGCTATTCTAACATCAGATAAAAAAGACTTTAAAGCTAAAACCATTAAAAGAGAAAAAGATGGCCAATATATAATGATTAAAGGATCTATCCATTAAGAAGACATAATAATCATAAATATACATGCACTTAATGTTGGAGGAGCCAGATTTACAAAGCAAACACTATTAGATCTAAAGAAAGAAATAGACACTAACACCATAATAGCAGGGGACCTGAACACCCAACTCTTATCATTGGACAGAACATCTAGGCAAAAAAAATCAACAAAGAAACACAAGATATAAACAATACTTTAGACTAACTGGATTTGGCTGATATCTACAGAACATTCCACCCAACAAACTCAGAATATTCGTTATTCTGATCAGCATACGGAACATTCTCCAGGATAGACTACATGTTAGGTCACAAAGCAAGTCTTGCCAAATTCAAAAAAATTGGAATTATTCTATGTATTTTTTCCTGATCACAATGGATTAAAATTAGAAATCAATAATAAATGAAACTCTGAAAACTATACAAACTCATGGAAATTAAACAACATTCTATTAATGACATGTGGGTCGAAGAAGAAATTAAACACGAAATCTAAAATTTCTTAAAAGTAATGAAAATAATGACACATCATGCCAAAATCTGTGGGATACTGCAAAAGCAACACTAATGGGGAAATTTATCACATTAAATGCTTACTTCAGAAGAATGGAAAGATGGCAAATAAATAACCTAACACTTCACCTTAAAGATCTAGAAAACCAAGAACAATCCAAACCTAAAGTTAGTAGACAGAAGGAAATAATTAAGATCAGAGCAGAACTAAATGAAATTTAGAAACATGAAAAACAATACAAAAGATCAATGAAACAAAAAGCTGGTTTTTTGAAAAGATTAATAAAATTGACAAACCTTTAGCAAGACTATCTAAGAAAAGAAGAGAGAAGACCCAAATAACAAAAGTCAGAAATGAAAAAGGTGATATTACAACTGACACCTCAGAAATACAAGGAATCATTAGAGACTACTATAATCATCAATATGCCAACAAATTTGAAAATCTGCAGGAAATGGATAAATTTCTGGATGCATACAAATTACCAAAACTAAGCCAAGAAGATATAGAAAATCTGAACAGACCAATAACAATAAAAGAGATTGAAGCTGTTATTAGAAGGCTCCCAATGAAGAAAATCCCAGGACCCGACAGGTTCACTGCAGAGTTCTATGAAATCTTCAAAGAAAAACTGATATCAATTCTCTACAAACAGTTCCAAAAGACTGAAACAGAGGCCATTCTCCCAAGCTCATTCTGGAGGCAAATATCACCTTGATACCAAAACCAGACAAAGATGCATCAGAAATAGAAAACTACAGGCCAATATCCTTGATGAATATATATGCAAAAATCCTCAATAAAATACTAGCTAACCAAATACAGCAACACATACAGAAAATTATCCACCATGATCCAGTGGAATTCATCCCAGGGATGCAAGTTTGCTTCAACATATGCAAATCAATTAATGTGATACACCACATTAATAAAAGCAAAGACAAAAACCACATGATCATCTCTATTGACACTGCAAAAACATCTGACAAAATTCAACATCCTTTCATGATAAAGACTCTCCACAAGTCAGGCATAGTCAGAAAGTATCTCAACATAACTAAAGCCATATATGATAAACCCATTGCCAATATCATCCTGAGTGGGGAAAAGCTGAAAGCTCTTCCATTAAAAACAGGAACCAGACAAGGATGCCCACTCTCACCACTCCTATTCAACATAGTGTTGGAAGTACTAGCCAGAGCAATCAGAGAAGAGAAGGAAATAAAGGGCATCCAGATCAGAAAGGATGAAGTCAAGCTGTCCCTTTTTGCAGATGATATGGTCCTATATACTGAACAACCTAAAGCTTCTATTAAAAAAACCACTAGAGTTGATAAATTATTTCAGCAAAGTTGCAGGTTACAAAATCAACACACAAAAATCAGTAGCATTTCTATACTCCACCAGTAAACAGGCAGAAAAAGAAATCAAGAAAGCTAGCACATTTACAATAGCAACCAAAAAAATAAAATGTTTAAGAATAAAGCTGACCAAGGATGTAAAAAATCTCTACGAAGAGAACTACAAACCACTGCTGAGAGAAATTAAAGAGGACACAAGAAGATGGAAAGATATCCCATGCTCTTTGATTGGAAGAATTAACATTGTGAAAATGGTGGTGGGCCAAGGGCCTTGGCCATGCCTCCCCAACACCCACAACCAGCCCAGCGATAACCACCAAGCCACCACAGGAAGCGCTCCAGGCTCTCCCAAGATGGGGCATTGGGGGAGCGAGGGCTTCAGCCATACCCCTCTGACATCTGCACCCAGCTCAGCAATGATAGGGCCACCACTGGAAGCCCCCTGTTCTCCCATGCAGGAATGAGGGGGGTGTCACAGTCCTCTACTCTGCCCCTCTTCCTCTTTCCTTCTCCCACCCTCCTGTGACTTGAGACCTTTACTACTTCCTTCCCCTTTCCCCTCTCCCCCTATCTCCCAGCTGCTCCACAACAACATCATAGAGTGTAAAAAATATATATACTAATAAATAAATTTTTAAAAATATCCAGAATTCAACCACTTCTTACCATTTTTGTTGCCATCACCTTGGTTTAGGTAATGTAATTTCATGTCTGGATCACTATAGGAGTCTCATCTTACCAGACTCCCTGCTTCTGCCCTATACCACTGCATTCAATCTTCTGCACAGAGGCATGAGTTAACCTTTTGAAATGTAAGTCAGGTCATATCACTCCTTTGCTCAAAACTTTCAAATGGCTCCCATTTCACTCAGACAAAAAGCCATAGTCTCAAAGAGTCTGCAAGATCCTACCTGATCTGGCACTGATCCCTGTCTTTTACCTAGTCTGACCTCATTTCCACCCACTCTCCTCTGTTGCTCACTTTGCTCTAGCCACACTGGTCTCCTGGATCTTTCTACAACATACCAGTTATATTCCTGCCTAAGGGCCCTTTCCTTCGTTCCCTCTGCCTGGAAGGATCTTTCCCCAAGTATCCACATGTCTTGTTTTCTCAATGAATGAAAGAACATAAAAATGAGTGGATGATAAACAACCTCCTGAAACCCTCATAATACCCAAGCCTGTAAGACTATTCCTCTTTGTCTTTATATATACTCTCTTTGGGCAGTTTTGACTCTCACCTATAATCTCATGACTTCCAAATCTCTATTTCCAGCCTAGATATCTTCCCTGCACTCCAGACTTACATCTCCAGCTAGCTAGTGGTCTGCTGGAAATAGAGCCCTGCACCAGCCTTTGTGAGACTGTGTCAGATAAAGAGGTGCTTTTTTCTTTCTTTTTTAAAAAATTTATTTTATTTATTGAATCAAAATCGATTATACCTGTTTTTGAGGTTGAACATTGAGATATGTTGATTAAATCAATATTACTAGCATACATATTGTTACAAATCATAATTATTCTTGATGCCCCTTGTCCAATCTCTCCCCTTCCCCCATTCCTTCCCCCACTAGCATATATATTGTTACAAATCGTAATTATTCTTTATGCCCCTTGTCCAACTTCTCCCCTTCCCCATCCCCTTCTCCCTTCCCCCTCCCCGCTCTAATTGCCCTAGATTTCTTCTCTCCTTCTGAAAGAATAATGGTTACTCTGTTAACTTGTTGCCTAGATGATCTGTCTAATGCTGAGAGATGTGATCAGGTCCCCCAATATTATCATAGAGCAGATTCTCCTTCTGTCACTCTGAAATGGGTTTTGTGGAAAGAGACATCCTCTTATTTGTCTCTGCTGGTGACTCTTCTTGTGTGAATGCACTCCAGTTGTTAGCAGACCATCTTCGTGGTGGCTGTGGCATCTAGCCACTTTTGCAGCAGCCGTGGTTATTGTGGTGGCTGTGGTGGGCCACCCACGAGGAGGTGCTGTTTTTGGCATGCTCCTTGGTACTGGCGGCATGCCTGGTTGTGGGGTGTGTTTGGTCCCCTTCTCCATGCCTCTGGTCCCTGGGCAGGCCCCAAGGCACTGGCGCCATGTGCCTGGTTGTGGGAGTAGGGTCTGGTCCCCTTCTCCATGCCTCTGGTCCCTGGGCAGGCCCCAAGGCACTGGCGCCATGTGCCTGGTTGTGGGAGTAGGGTCTGGTCCCCTTCTCCATGCCTCTGGTCCCTGGGCAGGCCCCAAGGCACTGGCGCCATGTGCCTGGTTGTGGGAGGTGGGTCCGGTCCCCTTCTCCATACCTCGTGTATCCAGGTGGGCCCTGAGGTGCTGGCATTTTGTGCCTGCTGTGGGAGGAGGGTCCAGTCCCTGGCTCCGTAAGGAGGTGCTTTTTTTCTTTGCATAAAGGTAATAGTTTTCTGTCTACTGACCAAGTTTTGTGCTTGGGGCCCTGTCTGGAGAAAGTGTCTTGTGAAATATTCACACAAAAATTCCAAAAAGGCTATCTGCAACTCTGCCTGCTTGGCATCACTACCTAAATGTTCCACTGGTACCTCAAGCACAATATGTATGAAATAAACTCATTTATCTTCTCTACATCTACTGCGAACCCACTTCTGTCCTAAACTTCAAAATATCCATTAATGACATAATCATTTTCCCCATCGTTCAATCTCCAAATTTCAGGCATCTTTCTCCCACTCCCTCCTGCCACCTGAAGGCAGAGTTTCAGGTTCTATCTGTTTCATCTCCGTGGCACTTCTTGTCTCTGCACCCCTAAGACCTATTGTTTCCACTTGACTTTGAGCACATCCTAAGTAATTCTGAGATCTGCTTACGAAATTGTCTCAGCGACTAGCTATGGAAATTGTGGGCTGCAGATGGTTAATTGTCCATTTAAACTGTCAAGCTGTCTTAAGTATAAAATCTAGGAAAAGATTGGATAAGTTGTATCTCCTTTCCATGTTCATGATCTGGATAGGAGTAAGTAATACAGAGTGAATTATAGACTTTCTCAGAAAATTAAATTAGGAATTTATAGCCCCATTCTCACTTTACAAATCAACCTAGTAAGCCACACCTAACTTTTTTGAACTTTTGTTTTCTCATCTTTAAAAATGAGGTCATTGACCTAAATGGACCCTCAGTTTCCTCTTGCTCTGACAGCCCAAGTTTCTAAGCCTTTTGCTCAAAATCACACTTGATATCAGGGCAGAAGAGAGAGGAACTAACACTTTTTAACTCCCATGTGCTGGACTATTTATGTACATCATGTAATTTAATACTCATGACAATTCTGTGAGCTGGATACTTCTATGCCTATTTTTCAGTTGAAGAAACTGAGTTTTAACCAAGTTCAGTAATTGTTTTAGGGTCACACACTTGATAAAGACTAGGCTTGACCCCAGATCTCTTCTTGAAAGCCCGCCTCCCAGATATAGATATAGAACTTGCTCCTGTGATTTTTGTTACTTAGTTGCCTTTCTTTGGTGTCCAGCCTCAAGCCTCATTTTCAAATCAAGTGCACTGAACCAATCATCTAAGCATCATTTATAATCATTTGAACTCTGGAGCTCATTTTTTCTGTTATTGTCCAAATCACTTCTAGTCATACATTGCAGTAGCCTTGAGGTATAATGTTCCCACTAAGAAAAAAACTAATTGTTTATAGCTTGTGGCACGAGTAGGGTTAATTATGGAGAAGGGTAATTAGAATGCTAGGTAATACCATTTATAATGTCATTCAAGTCAAATGATTGACAGTATCCTAAGAGAAGATCCAACCCTCCTATCTTCTGCTCAAATCAAGTCTCCTTTTTCTGACCCCCGGAAAAGCTCTGTTTGGAAAGTCTACCTCTAAGTAAAGTTTAATTACATCCATTATGGTCATATATACCAGTGTGGGAGGTGAAAGAATCAACCTGTTTGCCTGGCATTTTGGAATCTTTTCAGGTGCCATGACTAGTTTGAAGGATTGTTATAAATATCACCAATGGATTGCAATACTGCAAACCACAAAATGTTTACTAATGTAGTCACATATCTGGATTTCTGTTTTTTGATTCCATTGATGACAAATGAGCATTTTGATTGACATAATGAAGATCAGGATACTTTAAGACAATAATAGACATTCATACCTTTGTTCAGATTAGTTTTTTGACAGTAGCATTACCCTGTAGAATTCCTAAGGAGAGAGACGTAGGACAGGTAAACTTTGATAAGAAAAGGAGACGTTATGGAGTTTGGGCAATAGTTGTCGTTGCTATAATTGAATTAGCCTATTATTTCATTCTGTTTTCTGTTTTACCAAGGCCAAGTCCTTTCATTTAGACAGTTAGCAGACAGCCCTGTGCCAATCAGTAAAAAGGAAATGGGTTGGCAGTTAGGAGGTAGCATTGTGATGCTTGGTGCCTGGGAGGGAAAAGGAGTTCTACTTAGAAGGAGGGTACAACCCAAAGAGAATGGAGCTCTATTGAGCTTTAACCCAGAAAAGTGAGTAACACAAAGTGCTGCTTTTTTACTGTATCTCAGGCTGTAAAGACGGGGCATTTGAAGAGCAGCGGACCTTTTGTCAAGGCCTTTCAGTAACAAAGAGGTAACCAATGCGTAGGCCAGCTGTGCCTATAAGATATCATAGTCTCTGAGGGGTAAAGAAGCACAGTCAAAAATCAATGAGGCACCCACTCTAAGTTGTGGAACTGCTGTGAAAGATTTGGTCCTAGAGATATTAAGAAACAGAATGGAACAACAGTAGTCCACATCAGTTAGGATTTGCAGGAAAGAAATAAGAATAGCACAATGAGAACTAAATTGATACTCTCTGATGGGATTAGGGAGAACAAGAAGGGTTCTCAGAGACAAAAGGATAAGACAGTGTGAGATTAGCAATGACTGAAAAATAGCTGAAATCCTTAGCTCAGTTTTGAGGTCAATCTTTTGAAAGGAGTAAGATAAAAAAAAATAAATTGCTGACAGTTTGAATACTTTGAAGGTTTGGCATGAATGGGTATAGACCAAATTGCCCCAAGCCAACTGCTTACTTTGTCCTGTGACCTACTCATTCATACAATTAATTGCTTTTGCGTGTACTTCTTAGATGTTTGCACCAGTGCTATTTTGTTTAATTTATTTATTGGTTAAACATTTAGTAAAAATCCTCCTGTGTACCTAGAACTGAGGGTAAAGCTACAAGCACTTAAAAAAAGAGAACTGAAGGCATTCATAGTCCTCATCTTTGAGGAGTTCATGATATTGTTTTGGAGACAAGACTTTAAATTATTTAAAAAATTTTTTACAGCTTTATTGAGTTATAATTGACAAATAAAAATTATATACCTTTAAAGTATACAATATGATGTATTTTTTTCCTGCAGAGACATGGGCTCTCAGTTGTAAATTTGAAGCAATGGGATTATTGTGAGTTGGGGCTCATCTGGGAGGTGGATCCTTATCTGGGTCTGGGTGGATGAGCACAGAGGAGGGGGAAAGCAATCGGCACAGAAGCAGAGGCAGGAATTGCAAAATTAGGTAATGTGATTACTTGGTAGCAGTAAGTAGAAAGGTTTGATTGAAATACAGGCTTCCTGTTGGGAGGTAGGTTGGGCCGTGGTGTGGAGACTCTTGAATGTCAACTTGAACATATGGACTTTAATTCCATAGAACTTTTGAGTAGAAGAATGGCATGATCAATTTTATATCCTCTTTGATCACTTGACAGTATAGCATGTCCATTTCACACACCATGGAGTCTTGGAAAAGACTGTGTTTTAAGTTGAAACAATTAAGTAGGATTAAGGCAGTAAGAGCTATTCCCAGACTTTTGTCTTCCATGTGGCTGACTAGAGCCTAAAATTAATTTTCACAGTTGAGGGCATTAGGGTGACACTCTCCCTGACCTAAGTGTGCCACCTTAGCATTTCTATAGCCAGGTGAAATCTCATGACAAAAGGATCTTTTGGTTTAACAAAGCGATTTTCACTTTCCATGGACAATCACCATTTGGTTACAACTAACTGCACAATAACCCTAAGAACAGGAGCATTCTTTCCCTCTTTCATATAAGGAAAGAACTTTCAGGAAGGTGAACAGTAGTGCTTCCTAAAGGAACAGATCTGGGATTAGAATCTAACTCTGTCACTTTCTAGCAGGGTCACTTTGAGCAAGTTTCTTTACCTCTTTGAACCTCAGATTTTTCGTCTGTCGAATGGGGAGAAGCATTCATACCTCATAGGGTTTAGAATTAATGAACATCACGCATGCAAAGCTTTTGGCACAGGACCTGGCATGTAGTAAGCATTCGGTAAGTACCATCCTTTGTTGAAACTGATGTTGACAGTTCTGAGTGCATATCACATGGAAGGTAGCTGAGTGGAGTGGTTAAGATACAAGCATGAATTCTGGAGCTAAGCTCTTTTGACTTGAACACCAGTTGTGCTTTGTGATCTTGAGCATGTAACTTAACCTTTCTATGCCTGAATCTTCTCATTTGCAAAGTGGGGATAATGATGGTAACTATCTCATAAAATTGTTATGAAGGTCAAATAAGTAAATATATGTAAAGAGTGCTAGGACACTGCCTGGCACACGGCAAGCCTCAGTAAGGGTTAACTACTATTATATACCAGGCACTATGCTGAAGGTTTTACATGCTATGTGTCATTTAATCCTTAAGGGTGAGGATTAGATATGAGATAGGTATCCCCATTGCATAGAAAAGGAAACTGAGGCCCAAAAAAATTAAATTCCAGTTAGTAACTGTCTAAGGTCCCATCACTAGTAAATAACTCAAATCCAGGTCTGTCTGACTCTAAAGACCTTAAGCCTCTTAACTACTGCCCTATAGTAAGGCCTGGTTTTTGTAGGAGAAGCAGTTCAAGTGTGGTATGCCATGGACGAATGAGAAGGGGAGAGAGCTGGTCTGAAGGGGAAAGTAAATTTGACGTGAGATACAGTATGTTTAGGAGGCTGGAGGGAACTTTCAGGGGAAGCTGTCTTGTTATTTCCCATGGAAAGATGTGTTCTCTTTAGAAGTAAGTCTGTTCTGAGCCTATGCTGTAAACACGTCAAGGGATTTGCAGTGCTTAATTAGAAAACTTGGGCAGTATTTTAGAATAGCAATAACACAAACTTGTACTTTAAAGGGCGAAAAGCTAATGGAGAGAAGTGATAAAAAGAAGAGCAAACCTCCTAACTGAGAAAGGTCAGTCATGCCAAACAAAAACAAAATTAAGAATGAAATAGGAAGCAAGGTTAAGAACACGAAAGAGCAGAAGTAGGTGGCATTGGAAAAGTCTCATAGGTCACATCCCCAGCTATGGAGTAGGGATCAAAAAGCATGACACCAGCGGGAAGGAAAGATCCTAAGATCATAACTATTTGTCAGTGGTTAGGGTCTCCCTTTCCACATGATCTTGACTTACAGATTAATTCCTGGCTTTGTGCTTTCTTTTAGAGTGCTTGCTATCAGAAATTCTTTTTGAAATTTACTTCTTTAGCTATAGAAAGTATCTGTAATCAAATAAGAATAACCCTAGTAGTGGGATAATAGTCATAACTAAAACTCATAGAGCACGTATCATAAGTAAGACCCTGTTCTAAATGCTTTCCATATATTAACTCATTTAATCCTAACAAAACCTTGTGAGAAAGATCCTATTATTATCCCTACTTTATAGATGAGGAAACACTGACACAGAGATATTGAGGAATTTACCAAGAGCATACAGCTGCTAAATTGCAGAGCCAGGATTCAAACCCAAGCAGGTTGGCACCAGCATCTGCGTGTTAATCTCCACATTATACTGCCTCAATGGGTCATTATCTGCCACTAACATTTTTGTTTGATCCAGTTTTTTCTGATTTTTTCCAATGTGATTGCTAGCTGAGAGCTAAGTAGAGAAAATCTTGCAGTCACCAAGTTCACTTGTGGAAAACAGCCATAGAACTGAACAAAGTTCTGGGCCTCCCTCTAGGGTAGGAAGTGTTGTGGTTAAAAGTGAGAGTGTGCCAGTTACACCAGCCTTGGACCAGCCCAAATTAATTGTGGGCCTTTCGTGGAAACTGTTATGATAGACTCTTTTAACAGCATCTTCTCTGAGAGAAAATTCAACAGTGTTTAAGAGTACCAGCTATGGAGGTGAACAAACTGGGGTTCAAATGCAAGCTCTGAAATCTGCTAATCATCTGACCCGGGGTGAGTAACTGACATTTTCTGTGCATCAGTAACATTTGTAAAATGAGGAGAAAACTAGTGCCAATCTCACAGGATTGTTAGAAGGAAAAAGGAAATGAATCAGTGTTTAAAAAAATATATATAGTACAGAGTAAGCAAAGTTCCTTTTGCTGTTATTCCCTGTGGGGAGCTTTTGGGAGCCTCAGTAGTTCATCTCTGAGTCTGACTCACTAGCTGTTCTTTCCTTTTTTGTCATCTTTCAGAAGGCCTCTAAGGTCTCCATTCATTTGTCTCCATGGATTTTCTTTCCTCTACATTTGGCTTTTAATTTAAAGAAAGAGGGCATTTATTCAGACCAGTCAACCTTTTGACAGCCTCCACTATATTGTTTATTAAAATGTGTCAGTAAATCCAATTATTTTGCTAAGGGGCAGAGTGAAAAGAAACACGAACAAGAGATTGATGTTGAGCAGGCACCAAGATGGCAGTACCTATTTTCTTAATGATGTCTTTCCCAAAGTGTGGTCTGTAGAACATTAGTCTCATGAGGGGGAGGGGGGAACAGGGGTTACATTGTCAAAAAATTTGGGAAATAGAGCATATTATATCTCCTTCTTAGAGAGCCTTACTCCCCATTAGTCTATTAAAAGCTCTAAATAGTTCTGCAGTAAGGAAATCTGTTTAACTCTGTCTTACCCAACACTTTAAAAATTAATTTGACCTCAGTATCTCTTTTCTACTCTCAGTGAAAGATTACTTGGATGCAATGGTCATCTCCAAGTACGCTACTGGGCAGGTGATCCTAGAGGTCATGGAGCAGAAAGGTTCAAAGAACAAATTAAGATGATTGAACCATATAGTTTATTAATTTAATTTAAAATACATAGTGAAAAGCAAAGAAAAATAGATAGTTATACTAAGGCACTGAGGATAGGGGTCTGCTGATGAAGATAGAGGTCTGCTGATAGAGGTCTAGCTCATCAGTTCATTACAATGAGCATTTTAAACTGATTGGTTTTAGATAATAGTAACAAATAATTAACACTTATTAAGTGCTAGGTACTGTTCTACACTCTTTACATATGCAATACATAACATAGCCCTCATTGTGAATATTTTGTGGCGGGGAAATAAAAAATGTTCAGCTCACAAAACACACATCTGGTTTTGTCTAAGTCAAAACTTTGAGTGCCTAAAGTTTTCTTATTATAATTATCTCTGTAGATTTTATTAAAAAGAAAATAAATAATCAAACTTTGGGGGTCAAGATGCTGGTGGACTGAACACATGCACCTAATTTTGCTCCAGGAGTTTCCCGCATTCCTTGGGGCCAACGAAAGTTTCTTGCATATCTCAGATGTCAGCAAGTATGCTGAACCAAAACCAGAAACCTCCTGCCTTCTTCCGATACTCGGCTCTAAAAATCTTGGCAGCCAGATCTTTATCCTGAATGCTAGGATAAAGATTAGAATCATACTCTCTGAGAAATCTGACCATAATAAAAGGAAAGACCAACGATACTGACATTGGAGAGTTTACAAACCTGAAATGCCTCTAAACTACAATAAAAGTATTTTTTTAGAGGCATAAAGCCCACAAGGATAGACAGAACTGGAGGGAAGACAACAATAATATTTTGGAAGATGGAAAGCAGATAGATCAATGTTAACTGAATTAGCAAACCTAAGATAGATGATTTCTAGACTGACAGTGGGAAAGCTGAGAGCCAACCTCGTTTACACTGCAGAATCGTCAAAAGGATCACGATTGGACACACATTGTACCTCTAGAACTGAAAGCTATAATAAGGAGGACTGATAGAAAGCTGTTTAAGTAGATCCCTAGATGTGCTCCCTCACTCCACATTTCTAGGTGGCTGCCCCTCTCTACCTCAGCAGAAAACTAGAGATTTAGTCTCTAGAGATGGTAAAACAGAAGGTCTCTGGACTGTGGGATGCTACAAACAGCTGACAGCTTGAATATCATAAGGAACATAAGATTAAGTGAAATGAATCCTGAATGCTGAAATCCCAGCCTTTTCCTCCCTCTAGGCTCTGTTCAGAAAAATTATCCAGAAGTTGTAAATAAGGCTAAAAGAGTGCAGCATGTTCTTTTGATGTTTTGTGGATTGTTTAACAAGCCCACCCAAGGATGATTTAATTATCTAGGGAAATATACTTTATTTGACTTTGCTATTTATATTAAGGGCTCTGACTCTGTGAAATTTTAATTAACTTACAGATTTTACCCAGGAGAGATACAAATAATTTTTGACCAGTAGAAAATATAACTCCAAAGATTATTGGGTTTTACTGCCTTGTTGGAAATTAACCACTTGTATATCTAACCTACCAATCTTACTCTAAAAGTCTTTCTTAAAAGATATAAGCAATGTCTTGTTTATCAAAATGTTCTTTGAATCTGCTTGACCCTAGATTTGTATGAGAGTCATGTTTTTAATTTTTTGAACATTAAACTTTGGTAATTTCCAAAATATTGGCAGTTAGGCCTTTACCTCTAGGCAGGAACTTGGAAGAGTATTCCCTGGGAAATTCGAACAGCCAAAAAAGAAAAACCTAGAGATACCAATATCCAGAATTTCCCCAACAAATGGCCAAGGCAGATCACCCTGTATTTAGGATGACCATATAATTTATCCTACAAAATGAGACTTTTTGACAGTAAAAGGAGGCTTTATTAATAACAATGCTTGGATAACAGGCATAACCTGGGACTGTTTTGGTAAACCTGGACATGACTATATTACTGCCATGGATTGAATGTCTCCGCAAAACTGAATCCCCACTGTAACTGTTGAGGGTGGGAAATCCTATTATGGTAATTGAAATTTGGGGCCTTGAAGAGGTGATTAAGTTGCTGGTTTAATGGTGGTTGCAGGTGTGGTTCCGAGGGCTTTAAAAGGAGACCACATAAGGAGCTCTCTCTCTCTATGCTTCTGCTATCTCGCAGTGTGATACCCTGCATCACCACCAAAGAAGAACTTCACCAGATGTGTTCCCTATTTGGACTTCCCAGCCTCTGAATGCAATAAATTCTGTTTTCTTATAAATCACCCAGTTCCAGGTGTTTTGTTATAAGCAACAGAAACAGAGTAATATAGAAAATTGGTACCGGAGAAGTGGGGTGTTGCTTACAACAAGTACTTGAAAATATGGAAGCAGCTTTGGAACTGGGTGTTGAGGAGAGGCTGGAAGAATTTGAAGGAGCCAGCGGGAAAAAGCCTAGCTGCTGGTGGGAGTTTAGAAGACAAGAAAACCAGGGAAAGTTTGGAACTTCTTAGAGACTGGTTTAATGGTGGTGAATAGAATGCTGATAGAAATATGGACAGTAAAGGCCATTCTGAGAAGATCTCAGATGTAAACGAGAAGGGACTTATTGAAAATTGGGGCAAAGGTCACCCTTTCTGTGACCTGGCAAGGAACTTGGCTGCATTCTGTTCATGACCAAAAGTTTTATGGAATGTGGGATTTCAAGGTGCTGAACCAGGGTATTTGGTAGAAGAAATTTCTAAGCAGCAGAGCATTAAGGAAGCTGCTTGGCTCTTTGCAACAGCCTACTCCGAGTTATGGCAGAAAAGTCATAAGGTGAAGACAGAATTTATAATTCAAAGAAAACATAGGGCAAAAAATTGGAAAATTTTCAGTCTGTTCATAAAAGTAAGGGTATAGCCCAGGGACCCCTTGCTAAGGCGATTAGTACAGAAGAAAGGGATTATCAGGAGAAGGGAAAAAAAGACCTAAAAGGCATTTCAGAGATCTTGGAGGCGGCATCTTCCATCACAGGCCCAGAGGCCTAGGAAGACAGAATGATCTCAGGCAACAGGCCTGAGATGCCCTCCACAGGTTCGCTGCCCAGGGTCACCTTGGGATGCTGCTCCCCACACCAGCACTCCAGCTACTTTGGCTGCTCTGGCTGTTCCACCTGTGGCTAAATTGGTCCCAAGTGTGGCTTTGGAAACTACAAGTCAGAAGCCATGGCAGTGTCCACATGGTGTTAAGTCTGCAGGCTCGTAGAATGCCAGAGCTGTGAAGGCTTGGGAGCCTCCACCCCAATTTCAAAGGATGTATGGAAAAACTTGGGGGCCCAGGAAGACATCTGTCATGGGACAGATTCACCACATAGAGCCTTTATTAGAGCAATGCCAAGAAGAAATGTGGGGTTGGAGTTATAGCAGCAAAACACTACCAAGGCTATGCCTAGTAGAGCCGTGCAAGTGAGACCACCATGGAGACCCCAGAGTTGCAGAGCTACCAGCATGAGATGCCAGCCTGTGACAGCTAAAGCATGGCTGGAGACCAGGAAAGCCATAGGAGTGAAGCTGTCCAAGGACTTGGGGACCCAACCCCAACAGCAGTGTACAGAGGAGGTCAAATATGGTGTGAAGGTACATGATTCACCACCTATTAGATTTAATGCCTGCCCTGCTGAGTTTTGGACTTGTTTAGGACCTGTTACCCCTTTCTTTTGGACTATTTCTCTCTTTTTGAATAGATATGTACACCCTATGTTTGTCCCACCATTGTTTCTTGGTAGTACATGACTTGTTTTGATTTCACAGATGGAGATTTAAACTTTGGACTTTTGAGTTGAAACAAGATTTTGGAGATGAAATGAATGTGTGTATGTGAAAAGGCCATGAGTTTTGGAGGGGGGGGCAGGGGTGGAATGCCTTGGATTGAATGTCCTCCCAAAACTTCATCCTTACTGTAACTATTGAGGGTGGGAAATCCTATTATGGTAATTGAAAGGTGGAGCCATGAAGAGGTGATTAAGTTGATGTTTTAATCGTGGTCATGGGTGTAATTCTGAGGGCTTCAAAAGGAGAGTGCATGAAGAGCTATCTCTCTCTCTCTCTGCTCCACCATTTTCTGCCATGAGACCCCTGCATTGCTGTAAAGCTTCCACCAAAGAAGACCCTTACCAGATGTGTTCCCTGGACTTTGGACTTCCCAGACTCTGAAACTGTAAGGAATAAATTTCATTTTCTTATAAATTACCCAGTTCCAGGTATTTTGTTATAAGCAACAGAATTGAACTAATACAATTACCTATAGTAAAGCTTTCAGTCAAACAGTCCCATGCATGTTCTCAAAATTTTCAATCAGATTTTTAGTCTGCCTATATATGAGCAGAGAGCCAAGCATTACAAGGATTTCATAAAAGCCTTTAACTTTAAAGGCAGAGATCAAAACAAAGAAATAGTAAAGGCAACATGAAGGGAACAAAGACTATACAGGGAGAATAAAGATAAAGTTTCCTCCTCCCAGAAAATGCTACCATAAATACTATTAGAGAGCTCAATTCATGAAATGAGAAATCATGAAATGAGCTGTATTGAATTCATGAAATGAGAGTGGTATGCAGTAAAATGAAAGAAAAATAGAGCATTCAGAGAACACCACCACGACCACCACCCCCCTTGGAAATTTTTTTGTATTTCTTTCTTTTTTTTTTTTTTTTTGACTGGTAAGGGGATCACAACCCTTGGTTCAGTGTCGTCCACACCATGCTCAGCCGGTGAGCACACCGGCCATCCCTATATAGGATATGAACCCATGGCCTCAGCGCTATCAGCACCGCACTCTCCTGAGTGAGCCATGGGGCCAGCACTGTATTTCTTTTTTAATTAATTAATTTATTTATTTTTTAATTTGTCAATATACAATGTAGTTGATTTTTGTGGCCCTTTACCAATTCCTCCCTTCGCCCCCCCCCTCTATCCCACCTCCTACTTCCATCAACATCATATCTGTTCATTTATCTTAGCAAGTTCAAGGAATTATTGAGATTGTTGTGTCTTTTTTTCCCACACTTATTTTTTTTTTCTTTTTTTATATTAGCTCCCACATATAAGTGAGAACATGTGGTATTTCTCTTTCTGTGCCTGGCTTATTTCAATTAACATAATTTTCTCTAAGTTCATCCATGTTGCTGTGAATGGTAGAATTTCATTCTTTTTTACTGTAGAGTAGTATTCCATTATGTAGGTATACCAAGGTTTCTTTATCCACTCATCTGATGATGGGTATTTAGGCTGGTTCCAACTTTTGGCTATTGTAAATAGAGCTGCAATAAACATGGGAGTATAGGTATCCCTTCAACATGATGATTTCCATTCCTCTGGGTACATTGCCAGCAGTGGGATAGCTGGGTCATATGGCAGATCTATCTGTAGTTGTTTGAGGAATGTCCATACCATTTTCCATAATGGCTGCACCATTTTACAGTCCCACCAACAGTGTGGGAGGGTTCCCTTTTCTCTGCATCCTTGTCAGCATTTATTATTCTCAGTCTTTTGGATATTAGCCAGCCTAACTGGAGTGAAATGATATCTCAAATGTGGTTTTGATTTGCATTTCCCGGGTGCTGAGTGATGTTGAGCATTTTTTTCATGTATCTGTTGGCCATTCATATATCTTCCTTTGAGAAATACCTATTCAGCTCCTTTGCCCATTTTTTAAACAGGTCACTTGGTTTTTTGCTATTAAGCTGTTTGAGTTCCTTGTATATTCTGGTTATTAATCCTTTGTCAGAAGCATGTTTTGCAAATATTTTCTCCCACTCTGTTGGTTGTCTTTTCATTCTGTTAATTGTTTCTTTTGCAGTGCAGAAGCTTTTTAGTTTGACATAAACCCATTCGTTTATTTTTCCTTTGGTTGCCTGTTCTTTTGGGGTCAAATTCATAAAGTCTATGCCCAATCCTACTTCCTGAAGTGTTTCCTGTATGCTTTTTTTTTTTTTTAGGAGTTTTATTGTTTCAGGAAGTATATTTAAGTTAATCCACTTTGAATTGATTTTGGTATATGGCAAGAGGTACAAGTCTAGTGTCATTCTTCTACATATGGATGTCCGATTTTCCCAGCACCATTTATTGAAGAGGAAGTCTCTTCCCCAGTGTTTGTTCTTGGTGTCTTTGTCAAAGATCATATGGCTGTAGGTGTATGGGCTGATTTCTGGGTTCTCTATTCTGTTCCTTTGGTCCATGCATCTGTTTATATGCCAGTACCATGCTGTTTTGGTTACTATAGCTTTGTAGTATAGTTTAAAGTCAGGTAGAGTTATGCCTCCAGCTTTATTTTTTTTGCTTGGGATTTCTTTGGATATTTGGGGTCTTTTCTTATTCTATGTGAATGTTAGGATTGTTTTTCTGTTTCTGTGAAGAATGTCATTGGAATTTTGATGGGGTTTGCATTGAATTTGTAGATCACTTTGGGTAATATGGACACTTTTACAATGTTAATTCTTCCAATCCAAGAGCATGGGATGTCTCTCTATCTTCTTGTGTCCTCTTTTATTTCTCTCAAAAGTGATTTGTAATTTTTGTCATAGAGATTTTTTACATCCTTGGTTAACTTTATTCCTAGGGTATTTTATTTTTTTGGTGACTATTGTAAATGGGCTAGCTTTCTAGATTTCTTTTTCTGCTAGTTCATTGTTGGAAAATAAAAATGCTACTGATTTTTGCATGTTGATTTTGTATCCTGCAACTTTGCTGAAATCATTTATCAACTTGAAGAGGTTTTTTTGTAGAGGCTTTAATCTGTTCTCTGTATGGGATCATGTCATCTGCAAACAGGGACAATTCAACTTCATCTTTTCCAATCTGGATGCCCTTTATTTCTTTCTTCCTTGATTGCTCTTGCTAGAACTTCCAATACTATGTTGAACAGGAGTCATGAGAATGGGTATCCTTACGATATCATCCTGACTGGGGAAAAGTTGAAAGTTTTTCCCTTAAGAATAGGAACATCCTTGGACATTTCAACAAAAGAACAGAAATGAAAAAAAAAATAGTGAGTGGAAGGGTTGGAAAATAAGGTTATGGAATCTCACAGAAAGTAGAGTAAAAAGATGAAGAATGGAAAATGAGAAGAAAAAATAAGGAAATTAAAGGACCAATCAAAGAGGGCCAACATCTAAATACTGTAATAGGAAATCCAGAAAGAGAGAATAGAGAAAATGGAAAGGAAAAAAATCATCTATGAAATAAAACAAGGAAAATTTCCCATACTGAAGAATATGAATTTCCATACTAAGGGTCAAATTAGTGCCCAGCCCAATGAATAAAAATGGGCCCACAGTAAGGTACATTATTATGAAATTTCAGACTTTTAGGGACAAAAAGAAGATCCTAAAAGCTTTTGGGATGAGGTCGGGGAAGGTCCCATACAAAGCATGGAGGAATGAGAATGATTTTGGACTTTTTATCAGCAAAACGGGAAGCCAGAAGATAATGAAGCCATGCTTTTAAAAAGCTGAAAAAATATATTTCTAAATTATAAACCCAAATTATTAATCAAGTATGAGAGTACAATGTTTGTAGACGTGACAGATATCAAAATAATTTCTTTCCATGTATGCTTTCTCTAGTAGTTATAGAAGGATATTCTCCACCAAGATGAGAGAGTTAACTGAAAAAGAACAGGATGTGTTATATGAAACAGGAACTCCAACACAGGAGAAATGCCAAAGAAATCTCCAGGTTAAAGCTAAAGTGAGAACCCAGTGTAACACAGGGTACTAGGCATAGAGGAAAATTTGTCCAGATTGTTCATCAGAGTATCTGGGAGAAACTTCTCCGTGATTTTGATATTGATTCAGTAAGCGACACTAGATGAATTGAGAGTAGATTTTGGCAATGAGAGAAACATTGAGTTTGAATTAGTGATATGTGTATATAAAATTAAGCAAACAGAAAATCTATTATTAATTCCAGGGAAAATAAAAACTTATGCAGCAAAATAGAAGTAGTCAGAGTTGCTCTGTATTATCAAAATAGTGTATACACTGATATAAACTAAATATAATTGTATTGGGACTTTGGACAGATGGAAGATGTATATATTTACGGTGGGTACAAAATAAGAAAGTGTGCCAAACCTTTATCTTCCAAACTGGCAAATCAATAAGACATTGCCAAAACCTGAAAACTTATGAGTTGGCAAAATAAATGTGTAAATTTAGAGATATGCAGACATGCATCAAAAGAATCAGTACATTTTTTAAAAATTTAAAATTTTTATTTTTAATTCACAAAAAATATATTTATTGTGTACATGTTTTGAAATATGGATACATTGTGGAATAGCTAAATAGAGCTAATTAACATATGCATTAACTCATATACTTATCACTTTTTGTGGTGAGAACACTTAAAATCTATTTTCTTAGCAGTTTTCAAGAATACAGTATATTACTATTAACTATAGTAACCATGTTGTGCAATAGCTCTCTTGAACTTATTCCTCTTATCTAAATGAAATTTTTTATCCTTTGACCAACATCTCCCAACCCACCCATTCCCAACCCCTGGTAACCACTATTCTACTCTCTGCTTCTATGAGTTTAACTTTTTTAGATTCCACATATGAGTGAGATCATGCAGTGTTTGTCTTTCTGTGCCTAGATTATTTCACTTATATAATGTCCACAACGTTCATCCATGTTGACACAGGAATTTCTTCTTTTTTAAGGCTGAATAGTATTCTGTTGTATCTATATACCACATTTTCCTTATCCATTCATCCATTGATGGACACTTACATCAATTCCATATCTTGGCTATTGTGAATAGTGCTGCAATGAACATGGGAGTGCAAATATCTCTTTAACATATTGATATCATTTTGTTTCGTTGTATACCCAGTAGTGGGATTGGTGGATTATATGATCATTCTATTTTTAAATTTTTGAGGAACCTCTATACTATTTTCCATAATGGCTGTACTAATTTACATTTCTACCAACAGCGTACAAAGTTTCCCTTTTCTCCACATCCTCTCTAAAACTTATCTGTTAGTTTTTTGATAGCAGCCATTCTGACAGGTGTGAGATATCTCATTGTGGTTTTAATTTGCATTTCTCTAATGATTAGTGATCTTTAGCATTTTTTCATATTAATGTTGGCCATTTGCATGCCTTCTTTTGAGAAATGTCTATTGAGATCCTTTCTCCATTTTTTAGTTGGGATATTTGTTTTCTTTTCTTTTTTTTTTTTTTTTCTCAAGGGGATCTTAACCCTTGACTTGGTGTTGTCAGCACCACGCTCAGCCAGTGAGCGAACCGGCCATCCCTATGTAGGATCCGAACCCGGGGCCTTGGGGTTATCAGCACCGCAGTCTACCGAGTGAGCCACGGACCGGCCCAGGATA
This sequence comes from Galeopterus variegatus, assembly GCF_000696425.1. NCBI lineage: Eukaryota > Metazoa > Chordata > Mammalia > Dermoptera > Cynocephalidae > Galeopterus > Galeopterus variegatus. The sequence goes on along the minus strand of NW_007732323.1, from coordinate 25,925 downwards.
TTTGTTTTCTTTTCTTTTTTTTTTTTTTTCTCAAGGGGATCTTAACCCTTGACTTGGTGTTGTCAGCACCACGCTCAGCCAGTGAGCGAACCGGCCATCCCTATGTAGGATCCGACCCCGGGGCCTTGGTGTTATCAGCACCGCACTCTACCGAGTGAGCCACGGGCCGGCCCAGGATATTTGTTTTCTTATTGAGTTATTTGAGTTCCTTGTATATTTTGGATATCAATCTCTTATCAGATATATGGCTTGTGAATATTTCTCCCATTCTGTAGGTTGTCTCTTCACTGTTGATTTTTTCCTTGACTGCGCAGAAGCTTTTTAATTTGATGTGACACCATTTGCCTATTTTTGCCTTTGTTGCTTGTGCTTCTTGTTATGCCAACCCTATTCTGACTCCTCTTTTGTCACCCCTGCCCTGAAAACATCTCATAAACTGCTCCTGTGACCATCTCTTTTCCAGAACTTGACCTTCATTTCTAATCTTAATTCTTACCAATCTAGCACATATTCTCAGAAGAATGCACATATCCTCAAATGAAACAATGCCATGTTTTGTTTTATTTATTTTGGAATTTAAAAAATACTAGTGGTTCATAATGATGCCTCAGAATCCAAAAAGGGGCTGGGTCAGGGGGTGGGAGGAAGGATTGAGGCCTAGTTCATAGAGCTGTAGGCCTTCTCTTTCAAATAGATCACCTCCACTTTTATTGTATATATATAATGTATGTGTGTGTATATATATTTATATATGTGTATGTATACACACGAGGGTACTTCAAAAAGTTCATAGAAAGATTTATATTATTTTTAATTATATTTTTCCATGTATGTGTGTGTGTATAAACTTGTATATACACATGAGTGTGTGTATATATATAATAAACATACATATATATGGCTGGCTGCTGGGCAAGTCTGGTGGAAGGGTTCTTCTTCAAAAAGTAAAATTTAAAAATGCAAATGTTTGATTTGATATATATGAAAATAATATTACTTGGATTCATGTCCTAGATTTGTCACCTCTTGGTTGTGTGACTATGGGCAAGTCACTTAGCCTTCTCTGAGCCTCAGTTTCACCAACTGTAACATATTATATATTATGGAAAAACAGAGTCCAAAGGTAAAGGAATGTTACTTTTTATTCTCTCTGAACCTTCTCACCCCAACTTCTCAGGTGGTTGTAACCTTCAGTAAACCACCTCTCTTCTGCTCGTGCTGAATTTAGGAGTCAGCAGGCAAGATTCTCTAAACTGTGAAAAGCCCAAGCACTATTCCATGGCCTTGGGTGGTCATATGTGGCTCACAGGAATTGTTGCCTTGGTCAGGTTGTAACTGTTCCATAATGGGAAGCTACCCCTCATTGTTTCTTCCTCTAGGATATGACTCACAAGTACCTGGCAGCCAGGCCTCTATGACTCCTCTGCTTACATTGCTTAATTCCTGACAACTCATTATGCTTATGACACAAAAGAGACATATTGTCCCAGGCATCATCAATTTAGCATGTTTCAGTTGCCCACTCTGATCACAGAGCCACTCTAGAGCCTTAATTCTTTACTGTTGAAAATTAATCTGACACACTGTGCACTCTTAGATGGAGACAAATGGACCCTGAATAATTTAAAGGACATTTTCTTAAAGTGCCCAGCAGAGTTGAAGTCTCTTGATTTTTCATTGCTTCTACATCCTAAGCCAAACTGCTTAAATGAACAATATTAATGCTTCCATTTCTCTAAAAATAATAGTTCAGTGTACATGCCAGGTGATGAGAATGTATTTGCTTATCAAGGTTGAACATCCATTTTGGGGAGCTTGTATCTTTGGATCTGCCTCCAGCTGGATTCCTGACACTGAAGAGTGAGAAATGGTTCAGCTTCTCCTAAGCTGTTTCAAGTGTGCTGTATTTAAAAAGAAGGTGGAACAAGTGCAGGAAGCAGACTAAATGAAGGCCAAGGACAATCCAGCAGTTACAGTGACATATGCCTGGGTTTTAATATTAATGGAATTCCCAATAACAGTTGTCTTTACAGATTTCTTAAGCAACTATAAATCATGAACCATAATAAAAATTGTTCAGGCATATTTTCAATAGATGGATCCTTCCTAAATATTGCTCATCCCTTAGAAGATTCAGAAAAAGTTGCTCTCTGAAGATGAGTTTCATTTTTCATATGTAGGAGTATATGCCTGCTTTTAACCCATCCTCCTCCCAAATCAGGGAGAGCCTGATGGAAGTGGACATTCAAGAGTCAAAGGGAGAATTGGGATGGGAGAGACTGAAGGAAAAGAAATTAAAGATGGATGGTATTCACCGTACTGGTCTTTAATATTGGTAACTGTCATGACCCAGTTCTGGGTCCTCATCTCTTTTTACTGTATATTTCTTACTAGGTTACCTCATCCAGTCTCATGACTTTAAATATCTTCTCTATGTTTATGACTCTCAAATTTCTACCTCTAGCTTGTTCTGAGCTCCAAACTCTGCCCGCTGAACATCCCAGCTTGTATGCTCCCAAATCATCTCCACATCAACACATCTAAAACTAAACTCATTGACTTCTTCCACCCCTACTCCTGCTTGCTAGGTACCAAACACTATTCTTGGTACTAGAAATATAGCAGTGAACAGGTTTCTGGCTTCTGGAGTTTACATTTTATTGGTGGGGAGTAATAATAAAAACCAAACAACTAAAGAAGTCTGATGGGTGTTTTATATGTAAAATACATATACTAAGTGGACTAAAGAGATAGAGAGTCATGGGGAGGATACTTATTTGATAGAATAATCAAGGAAGGTCTCTCTGAGAAGACACTAATTAAGGAAAAACCTGAGCAAAAAATAAATAAATAAATAAACCATGAAAATATCTGGGAGAAGAATATTTCACAGAGTGAAAATGGCAAGCGCAAATGCTCCACGGTGGGAATATGTCTGGTGTATTTGAGAAAAAGCATAATGACTCAGAGTAGTAGTAGTAAAGGTTTTAGGAAATAAGTTAGAGAGGTAGTCAGGAGCCAGATTGTATATGGGCTTGTAGGCCATGATAAGGAGAATTTGATTTTTGTTTCAAGTGTGATAAGAAGTCTTTGTAGGGTTTTGAGCAGAGGAATGATATAATCTGATTTAGGTTTTTAAAAGATCTCTTGCCATTGCAATGAGAATGGACTATATGGGCCAGAGTGGAAGTCGAAAAAGCAATCTGGTTTTTTTTTTGTCCTTTTTGAGACCGGCTGCACCGCGCTCAGCCAGTGAGCGCTGTGAGTGCACCAGTCATCCCTATATAGGATCCGAACCCACAGCGGGAGCGCTGCTGCGCTCCCAGCGCCACACTCTCCTGAGTGCGCCACGGGCTTGGCCCCGGAAAAGCAATCTGGATGCTACTGAAAAAGTCCAGAGAAAATGATGGTGGCTTGGATTAGAGTGATAGCAGTGGGTATGGTAAGAAGTGGTTACGTGCAGTATATATTTTGTAGGTAGCACCAACTGGATTTGCCTATTTAAGGGAATGGCACCACTTCCATCCATCCAGTTTCAGATCAGAAACCTAGAATGCATTCTTAACTCTTTTCCTTTACTTCACCTCCATAGCCAGTCCGTTGCTAGAGTCTGTTGATTCTTCCCAGGTTAACAGTAGGAAAAAGAACATTTATGGCAGAAAGAAAAGCATGTGAGATGAAATACAAGTAAAATATGTAGCAGGATCAATTAGACCACGGACTATTTTGCAAGGAAACTAATTAAAGAAATAGCATCGAGGATTAAATACCACTACATGGAATGACCTTGCCTGACTCATCCCCCAACCTAAATTATGTTAACCCTATTCCATGCTCCCATAGTTCCTTGTTATTTTCCTTTATAGCAGTTATCACAAGTTGTGGATACATATTTATTCAGTTGATTAGTTATTTAATGTCTGTCTGTCTGTCTCACTATGCTCTAAGCTTAAGTGATTTCAGGGACCAAGTCTTTCTTATATATTTGTATCTCTAGCACCTAATACAGTGCCTGGCTCATAGAAAGTACTCAGAGTTTGAAGATTGAATACATGAGTGAGTGAATATAAATATAAGAAAGGTTATTATAAAGAGAATGCTGATGATCTTCTACAAGTGACTTAGAGCACTAACAAATGAGATTAAGCATAAGAAAAAACATCCTGATCAAAATATTCTTAAATCTTGGAATAAGTCTAAGAGTAATAGCATCTCATTTCTTATATTCAGCATAGAAAAGACTTACAGGTATTGGATATAAAGTAGGTTTGTTCCCACATTGGCTAAATGGTCTTTAGATTCTCTTCTAGAATTGTAGGTTTCTTAGAAGCATATGTTGATTCAATAAAAATGTATTGAGCACCTACTCTGTGTTAGGCACTGGGGTAGGCATTGTGGAATCAACATGAATTCACAGTCCCTACCCTCAAGAAGCCTACGTTCTAGTAGGGGTATTCAGCTGAGAGATATGCATGGTATAAGTGTATAAGTGGACATGATTTCTTGCCTCTAGGTCTTGGGGAGTCAGCCACCAGGGGAGTCCTGGGTCTCCCACAGAAGGGTGTGCCTAAATTTCCCTGCTACACTTATTCAGGAGGAGCCTGTAGGGAGTGTGACTTTGAGAAAATACTGTGATGGATGTCAGTCAGAGCGCAGCAGCTGTGGCTCTTGGTCAGTTGTGCTCATTGGAGTTGAGGCTCATTCTCATGGCTGCCACAGTCCACTATGGCATTATGATGACCTATGCAGTTCACAAGTATTTACTTGGAGGAAGTACAATGATTTGTTTCCCAGAGAGAACATTAAAAGTCTACTGTTGTTGAAATCAACCAAAAGAAATAGTGCAACATAAGAAATTGATGACCAGGTTACTAATGACAGAAACACTCGAAGCTTAACTCTCTTGGTTTTTGTGTTCACCTGATCTGTGCAGATATATGTATACAATTTCATTATACTGGTGTTTGTTTTTATTGGTGCTCTATAAGGAAGGTGCTGCTTACTTTAATGAGGGCATTGCCATAGATATGACTGATTTTTGGTAATTTCCCCTCTAGTGTGCCCATATTCAGCTTTCCAAACCCCATCAGTCAATTAGGCAGCTATTGCTAAATCCATAGCAGTGGTTGCAAAGGAGAGCGGGATGCTGTTTTCTTTATTTTTCTCCTTTCACGGTATCAATCAGGGTATGCTAGATTGTACTGCAGTAAGAAATAACTTGAAAAATTACAGTGACTTGAATTGGCAGAAGCCTATTACTCCTCATGCTTTTTGCAGGTTGGCTGGGGCTCTTCTCTATGCCGTTCTTATTCTGGGACCTGGGCTAATGGAATAGCTGCCATCTGTAATACTGCTGGTCAATGTTGTAGAGGAAAAATAGCATGTGGCCAAGCATGTTGTAACTCTTAAAACTTGTGCCAGAAGTGACATGTGTCTTATTATGTTAATTCAAATAAGTCGAATGCTTAAGCCCTGACTTGAAAGGGGCGGAAAGTATAATCCATCCACAGTGAGGGAATTGACATGTTAGTGAATACTAATACAGAGAATTCAGCTCACATATGGACAGTCTGCATCCCTGGTACGTAGAAAGGTACTTGGCACATTGTAGGTGCTCAATAAAGATTTGTTGAATGAATGAATGGAATCTAAACTTGAAACTACAAGACTCTTCAAATCCCAGGCTTCTTTTCTTGCATCCTTTGAAACAGGGATCACCCAGCCTTATAAATACAAAGGCAGAGAGTTATAAGAAGCTTAAAGGATGGACCAGGAGGAAATGATCAGGGTGACTGATAAGTCCTGGGCAAGAAACCCTTTTCGTGAGTTTGTTAGTAAGGAAAGTGAAGCCCTTGACCTGAAAGTGACAGTTTTTAGGATTGACTCAAAAAGTGCCTTCCAAGTCAGCAAATGCTTATTAAAAGCCAACTTTGTGGGAGACAACTAAGGATTAGAGTGGAGAGAGCAGGGGATATAAAAGTATTACAAGACATATGAGGAATCTTTAAAAACTTCATGGAAAGATTCGTATTATCTTTTAATTTCATTTTTCCATAGATTTTTTGAACTACCCTCTTACCTTCTGTCCTTGGGAAATGTATAGTCTGCGAAGACAAAGCATATACGATAAAAACAACTAGAACAAGCACTGTATAATGGAAAAAAACATTGACTTGGAGTCAGATCAATGTGTTTGAATCCTGGATCTTCCATTTTGATTCATTATGACCTTGGGCATATGTATTAACATTTTTAAACTTCATTTTACTCATCTGTGAAATGGGGGTAATAATAGGGGCTTATGTCACACAGATTTTGTGTATATTAAATAAGATAATGTATGTCACAAGCCTAACACGTCACAGGCAAGAAATAATAGCTAATATTTACTGAACGTGTATCATGTGATTGTACTAAATTCTATATGTATGTATATGTGCGTATTACATATACATAATTATATATAATACACACATGTAGACACACTTCTTTAATCTTTACCGTGATCCTGTGAGGTAGGTGAGGTAGTACTATTATCATCCCCATTTTACAGATGAGAAGGCTGAAGCACAGAGAGATTATGTAGCTTACTAAGATATACAGCTAGTAAGTGGGAACTGACATTTGAACTCAAGCAGCTTGACCCCAGCAGCTGGACTCTTAATCACAATGCTATGTTGTAAGTAAGCATGGGACATGTGCAGACAACATGAAGTAGTCAAGAGTGTATATGGCATAAGTGAATATGTTAGAGAGCAGTCCTCTATAGAGATAGTCAAGAAAATATTGTGGAATTTTGAAATAGACAAACTTTGATTTTTGAAATTATTGTCTGGAATGCAGTAGAGAGTTAAGAAATGGGGCTATTGTTAATTGTAATAAGTAACTAGAGGACTATCTGAGAGTATTTATAAATCAGTGCTATATTTCTTGGTAGACATGAAACATATACAGGTTTGTAGATCTTCAAAGAAGGAAGCTGTTGATGCGGGGTGAAATAATGAGGGAAGGTTTTATGAAGGAGGTAGATTCTGATGATTTAGGTTTTCAGACAGAAAAATGAGCCAAAGCGTGGCATGTGGAGAAGTGATGATGGACAGTGACAGAAAGTCCTGACCAAAAAGGGAGGACTGTCTTGGGAAGTCATGCTACAAGCTGATAGTACAATAATAGAATAAGGACAGTAGTAATACATTTTCACGAATGTTGCTTATTCCTGCTTGTACAGTTCAGTACTGTGTGGTAGAAAGAGTGCTGGAAAGAGAGACTGTGGACCTAGGTTCATACACAAATGATGTCACATACTAGCTGGATGACCTTGGGCACGTAGGTCACCATTACTAATTCTCAATTTGTTTATAATGTGAGCCTAATAACACAATATTTAGCACAGAGTTGCTGTTTTAGGAATTCACTGAGACAGTAGCTATGAAAATAGTGAAAGTACTCCATAAAAGCTAGTTCTTCTTTTCTTCTACATCTCATTGGATCCCTCTGTAGATTAGATAATAGATCACGCAAACTTTACTGTTGAACCATTATTTTTTCAGAGAGGGAAACAAATTCAGAGAAAAAGGGTTAGAGAAATCAAGTGATTGGTCCCCAAACTACATGGCCATTATGTAGTATAGGTTCATTCTGACTTTCAGTCTAAAATACATTTTTTTATCATTACATTTCCAGTAAGATAGCTAGGGGACAGCAGCAGTTTGTGGGATTAGGACTCAAGATAGGGATGTTTTTCATAGGGGTGAGGGAAGCAGGACCAGCTCTGAGTGGGTCCTTGCCTGGGAGAAGGTAAATGGAAAAGGTCCCTAAGTAGCCCAGAAGCAGTGTAAGGGTCCTGTGGGTGGATAGGTACCCAAGTAGGTAGCAGGATGAAGAAAGTGTGGGAACTACTACAGACCAACATTTCCTTCCTGTTGGTTTGACCAGGACCAGTTTGAGCAGGACAAGAGTTGGTCTTGTCTCTTATAATGTGTATTTTGTGAAGAGGATTTGAGTCAAATTCATGAATATAGATATATGTATATTTGTACACACACACACATACACACATGCGCACACACACAGGAGGGCTGGTGGGGAGGAAAGGGAAAGAGAGAGTGATGTTCAGAATTCTTTTCAAGGGAAATATTGCCATCTAAAAATGGGGTTTGTAGTTCAGTATGAAAAATCACAAAGTGAAAGCCAGGATAAACGTCATCCACTCCTACGTACTTGACCTAATTAGACACTCTCTAGTTCCCCCAGTAATCTCTCCCTCTCCTTCCCTCCCGCCTTCCCTCCTAAGAGCTGGATCGCCTCCTCCCCCTACCTCTCCTACACTCACCAGTTGCAGCAGGGTGATTTCTGGAGAAACTGAATTCATTAAGATTTTTATGGATAATTATAGTTTCAATATGCTTGGAGTCATTTTATTAAAGCAGTTATGAGGTAATTAATCTTGTGGATAACCTCTGGAGTGAATGTGCATTTTCTGTATTCTCCACGCTTTTTGCCTCCGTTCAAGTCTCTGAAAATATCCAAATGTGTTTGTCACATCTGATGCTCCTACCCCCTCCAGAGCTGAGAGCCAGGCAGGAGCCCAGACCAGAATTATTTTCTCACCCAAGGAAGAAGCTATAGGAGAGAAGACCTTTAGTTGTCTTTTGCTTTTGTTCTGTTCCTTGCTATTTAAAAATGAAAAACTACCTGTAGTTCAGTATCTCCCCATAGACCCTTCTCCCCAAATTAGAAGAACTGACAAAGCTGCTGGATAATGATTAGCAAAGCAAGGGCCTCTGAAGCCTGATCCCCACATTGAGTAACCATGTGCCTCCATTTCTATGAACCCCTGATAAGCAAAATTCTGAATATACGGTTCAATGAAATTTGTGTGCTTAGCATTACGAATGATTAAAAGATGATTTTTTTGCCTAGAGGTTTCCTTTAAATAGCCATTTAATGTAGGATCTAGTTTACAAAACCAATTAAATGAAAAATCCCATAAACTGACATTTTAGAAAATGCTAGCTTGCTAAACTCAAAACCTAACTACAACTCAGTATTTTTTTCTTCTTGAACTATAAACTAGCCTAAAGATTTTTATCCTAAATGTATAGAGTAAAATAGCATGTGTATGTGTGTGTGTGAACTGTTCAATAGGAAAAATATAAATATATATTATGTAGATAATATTAAATATACATTTTATATGTATATGTTTTTTTAAAAGACCATACTAGAAAATCAAAACATTCTTTTAACAGAACGAACCGTTCACTGATTCATCGACTTTTAGTCTCCTATTTACACCTGCCTTCCCAAGAACACATCTTTTGTGTAAAGAGGGCACTTTGCTCTTCCTACTGTGCTTGTGAAAGTTTCTGTCCAAAGAAAGAATTTCTAATAGCAATGCAGGCAGCCTGCGGAGAATCAAAGGAAAAGCCAATCTGAACCTCAGGCAGCTCTTTGATCTTCTTCTTCTTACAATTCTTGTTTTCTCACTGAAACTCAAAGATAATACCAGGGATAGCCATTATTCTCTACGTGCATATAATGGCTGAAGAGATAGATGTGACCAGCCGTCCCCTCTGTTAGGAGTACTTTCATCTTCTTTTCTGTGGCTGGCTGAGTCAGAGAGGGTCTCCATTAGGGGCCATTATCTATAGACAAACATCCAATTCTGAAAACACTCATTTCACTAACAGATACACATTCCTTATCTTCCCCATTTTTTTTCTTTTGCATTCCTGTTCTTTAGCTGCCAACTCTAGAGAGCATGGTCTCCATTATTTATTCAGATTTTTTAAATGAATCATATACTTCCAGTGAGATTTTCAGAACGATATAGTTATCTGCCAATACTATCTGCATATTACCTGATGATAACTTTGATAATAGTAATTAGTAAGAATGGGATAACAGTTCCCCATACAATTATCTAAACAGCAGGGCTTCTGGTGGAATTATGCCTACCTTGGGACAGATCAAAGGGAATAGAGATGGTTCTTGGTTAAAAGCAATTCCCTTTCTGGCACCAAAAGAAATCTAATTATCTAAAAGTACAATAGCTTTTAAACTATAATATATTCTGGCCACAAAACTGTTGCTAAAGTTGCACTGTTTGCAGGACAGCCTCCCAGTTTTTAGACTTGGAAATAGTACCTACAGTGAAGTTGATTGTTGTTCAGAATATTAGACTGTATGCTAAATTGTAACGTGGCCAAATTCTCTAACTTTACCAGCTCAAGTAGTTTGGGAGTTTTCATGCTCTGGAGTAGATTTCCATGAAAGCTACTAGATTGACTAGTGTCTAGAACTGATTGATAGGTATAAAATGGCAAGTGCTAATACTTAGCAAATCTTACCAGTTTGTAAACAAACAAACAAAAAACGGAAAACAGTGTTTATTTAAGTAAACTGTTCTTTCTAAATAAAACATGTCTAAAAGTGGTTCTCCATTTTGGGGGGTCTTTTACCACTTTGGGAATCAGATGAAAGATACTGATTCTCCTCCGCAGAGAAATACCTACGTGCACACATTTTGCAGATAATTATGGGAGATATACTGATCTTGTAAGTCCTGGTCTAGATCAGTCTCGTACTAATTGTCAAGTGATTAAGCCTAAGGAGCCTTGGGACCCACAACTTACTCAGAGATTTGGGAGATGAGAGCAGGAGATCAAGGGTTTGCAGTGTGTCCCAGGGCTACTCAAAAAATTAACCCTTTGTCCCCCGGAACTTTTCTATATCTGCTATGTAGTTTGACATCTCACATTATACCAATGCTTTGAATCAGTCTTACCCTTCTGGGAATATATAGCATGTTTTTTATAATTTTCCTGGTGTTTTTTACATGACTAACTTCCTAGGAAATTCATTTCATTAGCAATTAGCCAGCTCTATATCTAGTCTGACTGCTGAATAATAGATAACCTCTTTTAATGCTCTCATGTGCATTCTAATAGACCTACCATAGTGCACCAGCCGAGGACAGGAAAGACCAGTCTCTGACTGAGCAGGCTCTGGTTTGTCTACTAAAATCAGATATTGCTACAAATTTGTTTTCTTATTCAACTTTATAATGTAATTTCTTTTGTCTCCAAGGGCTGCCTTCTAAAACTGAGGGCATTTGAATGTATGTCCATGAGTTTCACCATAGAAGGCTTTTTGCAGGCATCGTAAAAGCTACTTGCTCCTTGAAGATGACTTTATTGCTTTTAAGTGCATCCAAAATGATTTCAGCCTCTCGAAGACCTTGAATTAAATCTCTCCAGGCAAGAGCTGGTATGTTCTTTCATCTCCCTTCTCATAGGCTCCTGCCACTGAGACCTTCTGCTTTTAATTTGATACTGTTGCCTTCCCCATATCTCTAACATCCCCCTTTCTCCCTGGTTTCCAGGGCACTATACTTTTTGGATTCTGCCCATGAATTCCTTTCTTCACTTCCCCTTGAAGTGTAGACTCTCTGCTTTTCTTCTGTTCATTTGTTGCCTTCCCTCAAGAGCTTTCCGTGAGCCCTTGTCCTCAAAGCGTCATTCCAAGTACATCACTTGTCCTTTTTTTTTTTTTTTTTTTTTTTTTTTTGTCCTTGGTGCAGGTGCCTGCCTGCCAGTGCAAATCAAGGCCACAGAGAGAGCCCACACATGAGATCTGTAGTGGCCCACACAGCGGCCATCCTCCCTTCTCACATCCTTCTGCAACTCTAAGCCTCAGAGCAAAATTCAGTGCCATGAGCTTCCAGGGTGTTATGGCCAATCATTTTCAGCCATGGCTGATGGGAGGGATCTCAGAAAAAGCGAGCTGAATGGGTCTATTTCCATTCCTGACTTCATCATCTATAACTCCAGGTTCATCAAGCACTCTGAGTACAGATCATTAAGTTTACTTTTTTTTTTCCTGTTGGAATTATTGTGCAATTTGCATATGGTGTTTTTATATTGAAGTGCATGAATATTGTACCCAAATGTCCCAATTCCAAAATCAGATAAGTGACAATAATCAGTTGTATTTTATGTTGTTGAAATATATTGTTGGAAAATATTGCTGTAATGTATTCATTTATACTAGAGTGAACTCTCTGGCCATTTCCGTGTTTGTCCTATACCACACTGTAGAGATGGGGAAGGATGAAAAGTACTTTTCCTCCAGAGAAGCTGAGGCCCGATAGGGGCAGCTGCCAGGGGCTGCCTTAGAGTATATAAGACCTTTTGTCACTGCCCCTGGTCCTTCGTTCCTCTCTATCCAGCCTCATCTCTCATCACTTCTCCCATGTACCCCAAAACTCCAGACACACTGAAGGACCTGAAGTTCATCAACCCTATCATTTTCTGGGTTGCCTTATGATGGAGTTTGGATGTGTTGTCCCCTCCAAAACTCATGTGGAAATTTGATCCCCAATGTGTCAGTGTTGGAAACTGATTGAGTCATGGGGGCAGATCCCTCATGAATGGATTAATGCTCTCCCTGGGGGAGGGGGGATTAATGAGTGAGTTCTCGCTCTATTAGTTCCCACAAGAGCTTGTTGCTTAAAAAGACCCTGGCGCCTCCCCTGTCTCTCTTTTGCTTCCTCTCGCCATGTGATCTGCTTGTACCCGCCGGCTGCCTGCCACTTTCCACCATGATTAGAAGCAGCCTGAGGCCTGTGCCAGATGCAACTGTCCCAGAATCGTGAGCCAAATAAACCTCTTTCCTTTATAAATTACCCAGTCTCAGGTATTTCTGTTATAGCAACACAAAATGGACTAAAACACCTTAGTACCTTCTTTCTTGCTATTGGCCCATTATCTCTTTACCTGGCTAATTCCTGTGTGTTTTTTAAGACTTAACTCAAACTTTGGTTCCACTCTAGAATTCCTGGATGCATCCCAAGAATTATGGCAGAATCAAATATGTCCCTTTTAGCTTCACTACACCCTATATTTTGCTCCCTCCTCCAAACTCATAGAGATACCATGACCTCCTCCTCCGCACACATACCCAGCTCCACCAAACCCCAAACTGGGCAGATGGTCTCAGTATGACCTCAGAATGTCATTCCCCAGTCTCTTGTTTTCCCTTCCTTCTGGATTTTTCTCTCTCGTGAATCCCTTTTCTTTGCCTTTTCTTTCTTGGCCTTTTCTCTCCCTAAATTATTCTTAGGTCCAAAAGATAGGATTTAGGGAAAATGGGAGGACAGATTGTGTTCATCTTTGTCCCTTTTCCTGTTCCATTGCTCACTGCCTTTTCCTGCCTTCCAGTGAGCTCTGGCTCATCTGCCAGAAGGCTCTGAAAAAGAAGGTAATGTCCTCCATGCTACCCACCTCCATTTTCTATCTTTCTTCAGCCCCAAGTGGAATGATTTTCTTCTGTGTGTGCCTAAAGCATGGTATATAGGCCATATTGCAGTTATTGGTTTCTAGGTCTATCTCCCCAACAGACAGTGGATCTCAGTCTTTTTTTTTTTTTTTAATGCATTGCACATGTTTATTTATACTGGATTTCTCATGGGCCTACTCAACTTGTGTAATAGAGGTACAACATAGAAAAGATGGGCTGTGGGTTCTGGGACACTCCTATCAGTATAGAACTGGCTGTAATTCTGTTTATTCTCACACATGACACCTGACTGAGAACTGCTAGATTAAACTCTGGGTTTCTCGAGGACAGGGTCTGAAACAAATCCTGTCTGTATCCAAACTGCATAAGACTGAATAGGTGCCTGGAAACATGCTCGTTGGTTAGTTGGTTGATTGGTTGGCTGGCTGGCTGGTTGCATAGATGAGATAACACAGTGTAGTAGTTTAGAACCACAGTATCTGCATCCCAGCTTTGCCATTTACTTTAAGATTGACCTTAGGTAAGTTATCTCACCTCTCTGGGCATTAGTTGCCCCAAATATTAAGCATGGATAATATTATATTCATCTCAGAGGGGTTTTTTGTTTTAGTTCACATTTATTGAGTGTATACTATGTGCTAGACACTGTCCTCACTGCTTTACAAGGATTAACTCATTTAATCCTCTGGATTAAATGTAATAAAACATGTGAACTCTCTGGCATATAGCAAATGCTCATAAATATTAGTTATCATGAAACAAAGAAAGAGCCCAGGCATAGCTATGAAGTCTCTCTGAAACAGAGCCTAAAGAGCCTTAGAGGTTCAGCCTGACTCTCCCTCCCCAATGTTATAAATTAGGCTTCCTTTGCTTGGAATCGGTTATCATGGGGACAACTTTCTTTTGGGCCTTGGGTTCTTATACTTGGGAGTTTTATTTCTACAGGGTCCTCCTGTATTCCTTACTCCCCAGGAGCTTAGATCAATGTTCAGACAGAAGGATGTGTGGTCTGGGTCTTAATAATAGCTCCTCTGCTTAATGGGTTGATTTAGTGCTTCTGACCACAGAGTTTGCCTGACTTGGATGAACCCAGCAATTGTAACCCCAGTGACAGTGTGCAACCCCCCTTTGAGAGGTAGCGGTATTCTTCAGGAACTTTTTTCTGTGTTAGATCCCAGAAGCTAGGTGATCTTTCACTTACACTCATGTGTATGTTACCAATAACAGAAGAAGTTCTTTGACTTTTACTTAAACTGACTTGCTGGATTAAGCAACTCTGTGTAAAACATACTGTTTTAGCCCATTTTCTGTTGTTTACAACAGAATATTTGAAAGTGGGTAATCTATAAAGAAACAGATTTTATTTCTTACAGTTTTGGAGACTGGGAACTCCAAGGTCAAGGGGGAACATCTGGTGAGGGCCTTCTTCCTGGTGGGGACACTCTGCAGATCCCAAGGTGACACAGGGCATCACATGGTGAGAGGGCAAGAGTGTGTTCATATGCTAGCTCAGATCTCCCTTCCTCTTCTTATAAATCACTAGAATGATAACCCACTAATCCAGTAACCTATTAATCTGTTAATACATAAATGGATTAATTTGTTCATGAGAGCATAGCCCTCATGATCTAGTTACCTCTTAATGGTCCCACCTGTCAATACTGCCACAATGGGGATTAAGTTTCAACATGAGTTTTGAATGGGACCTTCAAACCATAGCACATACAGACTGATGCCCATGGCACTCTCTTCTGATTGAGTTTGTAAGAGGGCTTCAGCTGTCTTTGCATCAGTTAATTCCCAAGACACTTTGTGCCCTTCTCCCCTTTGCAGGCTGCTCTTGCCAATCATAAGCCATTCAAGACAGGGCATTGAACACTGGCATTTTAATTTTAACTCTGAGTTTTGAGAGTTGGTTCCTTCAGTCCTTTGTTGTTGTTGTTTTTTTCGTTAAATTTTTATTTTGTCAATATACAATGTATTAGATTATTATGGCCCATCACCGACACCTCCCTCCCTCCTCCCTCCTCCCTCTCTCCCCTCCCACCCAAGAATGTCCTTTCCATTTGCCTATTGTAACAACTTCAAAAAAGTATAGTTGTTATATCTTCTTCCCCCCCCCCCCCCCCCCC